>NC_064411.1:137500-437500 GCF_023375975.1 Astyanax mexicanus
TACACAGGGATGTGTACTCGCATAACTTTTCCCAAGGTCTCAGAACTCTACAAAGACTTGGCCTCTGCCAATTAATGTAAATATTACTCACAAAGCTGGTGAGCGCTATAAGAAGATGTACGGCAAAGCGTTTTCAGTCCCCTGATTTCTTAGTTCATAATGTAATTAAATGATGGCTGTTAACAGGAATGTTGGAGGACAAATTTTGGTCTGAAAAATAGAGAACTTCTTTTACAATTGCTAGAAAAAGATACAGTTAAATTAAACCCCTGTTTGATTGTGAAAGACCTTTAGAAAGATTGTTCAGAATCTTCTTTACAAATATGATTTGATTTGTAATAGAAGAAGACACATCAGAAGAATCATCACCAAAACGTCAGGAAGCAGAGATAGCAGAATTAATGGGAGGAGATGTGATGTTGAGGCTTCAGGCATGTTCCTCCCCTCAAATCTGTGTAATTTTCAAAGCACTACTTCTTAGATACAATGAAAGAACACCTCTCCAACTGTTAAACATGGGGGTGGGTGAGTCATATTTTAGGCTTGTTCTGCAGCCAGTGACACAGAGAACAATTAGTGATACTGTTCAAAATATGGAATAAATGGCTTCCTTTTTTAACTCTATGGCCTTAAAAAATCAGGTCCTTGTTCAATGGCTTAATTATTCCTAGTAGTTTTTATTTTAATTTTGTCCAATTGTCAAAACTGACGCTGTCAGCCTGCCTGCTCCAGACTCTGAACTTGTCACTCAATACTTCACTTCCCAGCATGCACCCACACCAGACTTCCCTCACTCCACTGATCATGTGATGCTACGGTGTTCCTGCTCTCCGAGCTACTTATTGTTTCCACCTGTCCTCCCCTATATATATATATATATAACCCTCTGTTTGCCTAGCTAATTGCCAAGTATTTAATGTAGTTTCCTAGCTCTTCTACAATGCTTATTTGCCTCTTTTTTGCTGACCTATTGCTTGTATTTACGATTTTCGTATTTTGCCTTGCCCAGTTTTACCCCATTACATGGTTATCGACATATTTTTTTACATTTTGTACTCCTCTCTCTCTCTTACCCCCTTGTCTTGTTGGATATCTCGTGTATGACCCCGGTTTGCCTGACTAATCTCTCGGGTAGGTTGTTTATTAGCTGGTGTATTTGTTTTCTGACCCTGCCTGTCACTCACTATTCTTGTAAGACTTTGTGATTCGTATCTGTGAGTGTCTATCCTGTGCCTGGTTTTTTTGACACCAGGGCTGCCCAAACCTTTGTCTGTACAGTGTGTCACTGTATGTGTGATTGTACTCACCCCTCAGATCTTCTCCGATGCCCAGCGCTAGTCCGTCTTTGGTCCACTGGACGATGCCGGTGTAGTTAAACACCACACAGCTCAACACAACTCGCTCGCCCAAAACAACCGACTGATCAGCCGGCTCCTGAGAGAACCGCGGACCACACACCACTGAAAGAGAGGAAAAAAGACAGAGAGAGTTAAAAAAAAGAATATCAACAAATCATAGTGAGCAAGAGGGTAGGGACTGAGTTTCATTCAGTCATGTGACACGAAGTAACTCTGCACTGGAGTAACAGGACAGCTGTATAAAGCGTGATCATGAAGCGCGTCATGGTAATGTGTGTTCATCTTTTGGACGAACTGTCTCTACTGTCTTTCTGTTGGATGATCACCATCCCACCTCATCCCTAACTCAAGCATTGAATGGAGCTCCATCACTCCAGAGAACACCGCTCCACTGCTCCACAGATCAATGCTTTGGGCCCCTCTAACCCACCGCTGGCATCAGGTACCTGGTTTCTGGCCATATGCTCTCGTACATCATCGTACATGCTTATTAATAAAAACACAACTTTTCAGACTCGCTCCACTGACTGGATCACCAATCAGGTACCTGGAATTCACTACAGGAGACTTCAAAAATCCTTCAGACCGCCTGCCACTGTTATAGTTTATTTTAGTGTTTTTTTGCTGTATTTAATTTTTAGTTAACTTTTTCATTTTGGTTTGCTTTACCTGTCATTATTCCTTTCTTTCATAGTTTATTTTATTTTATTCTAATTGGTTCTAATTGCCTAAAGTAGCTGAATGATCTGATAATTAACCCCGGCTTGCCATATGCCGGCCAATGTTCAACCTCACTCACAAGATAACACCTCATAGTCACACTCAAAACGTACCGTAAGTTAACACGTAAAAACTTTTTGGCACGTCAGGGGAATTGCTGAAATATAAAACATTATTTCTGATGCATTTCTATTAATCCATTATTTTTTTTTATGACAAAAAAAATCCAATAAAAAATAAAACAAACAAACAAAAAAGCAAAACTATATTTAAAATAAATTTTTAAAACACACACACACACACACACTCTTATACACACACACACACACACACATATAAATGCGATTACAGTAGAAGGCTATTTACTAAGTCAGAGGAGGTTTTCATGCATTTGCATCATCAGGTAGAAACACACTTCTCCATAAGGAGGATTCTCTCTTTTATCTTTCTTTTTATCTGTATCCCTTCATCCATCTCCCCTCTGCTCTATATTTCTCCCTCCTTTCTGCCTAGTCTTTCTCTCACTTCCCTCACTCTATCACCTTTAATCTCCTCCCTTTCTATCTCTCTCTCTTTCCTTCTCTTTCTTTTTAGATCTTTCTCTCCCACTTTTATTTTTTCTTTATCAATCCACCTCTATCTATCTTTTATCTGTCTCTCTATTCCCGCCTCTTTCTCTCAGCCTTTCTTTCTCTTTACTTGCTGTTTTCTCTCTTTCTTTTTATTCCTCTTTTTTATTTTTCTTTATTTTGTTTGTTCTCTATTTCTCTGCATTTTATTTACCTTCTTTGTTCCCCTTCTTTCTCTCGCTAATTATTTTCTTCTTTTCTTCCTTTGCATTTTCCTTCTATTCTAGCATTTAATTTTTCTCTATTCTTCTCTTTATTCTTTCTATTTCTGTCTGTCCTCTATCTACTTTTTTATTTTTCTTTTCATCTTCTGGCGCTTTATTTTCTTGTTTGTTCTCTATTTTTCATCATTTCTTTTTCATGTTCTATTTGATCATGCTGTTGTTGGAATTACATGTAATGGAATTTTTTTAATGAAATGCTCATTTATCTCTATCTCTCTCTTTCTCTCTCTCTCTCTCTCTCATTTCTTCTCTCTCTCTCTGTCTGTAGGTAAAGGGAGGTGAAGCTGGTTAACGGGCGAGTGGATCTAAAGCAGGTCATCTTTACAGGATTACAGTAGAAAGCAGACACAGGAATCTCCACACTTACACGCTCTTACACGCTCTTACACGCTCTTACACACTCTTACACGCTCTTACACGCTCTTACACACTCTTACACGCTCTTACACACTCTTACACACTCTTATACACTCTTACACACACTTACACGCTCTTACACACTCTTCCACACTCTTACACACTCTTACACGCTCTTACACTCTCTTACACACTCTTACACACTCTTACACGCTCTTACACGCTCTTACACACTCTTACACGCTCTTACACGCTCTTACACACTCTTACACGCTCTTACACACTCTTACACGCTCTTACACGCTCTTACACTCTCTTACACACTCTTACACGCTCTTACACGCTCTTACACGCTCTTACACTCTCTTACACACTCTTACACGCTCTTACACGCTCTTACACGCTCTTACACTCTCTTACACGCTCTTACACACTCTTACACACTCTTACACGCTCTTACACGCTCTTACACTCTCTTACACACTCTTACACGCTCTTACACGCTCTTACACACTCTTACACGCTCTTACACACTCTTACACGCTCTTACACACTTTTACACGCTCTTATACGCTCTTACACACTCTTCCACACTCTTACACACTCTTACACGCTCTTACACTCTCTTACACTCTCTTACACACTCTTACACACTCTTACACGCTCTTACACGCTCTTACACGCTCTTACACACTCTTACACGCTCTTACACGCTCTTACACGCTCTTACACACTCTTACACGCTCTTACACTCTCTTACACACTCTTACACGCTCTTACACGCTCTTACACACTCTTACACGCTCTTACACACTCTTACACGCTCTTACACACTTTTACACACACTCCAGATCACAGCACCCCTTTGTGCCACACTCTTGTAATCTGGGTGTTTGAAGGCAACTCAGAAAAAAGCTTTATTTCACACTGTACGAAAAATCTCATCCGCCCTGACCTGCCCGTCTCCAACCCCTCCGCCACGTTCACACACACACACACACACACACACACACACACACACACACACACACATTCTTTTGTTGGTGAAAAGACGCATGGCGTGATCAGGTTCGACCCGAAAGCAGCATCAGATCAGACAGGAAGGAAGGACACGGTGTGTCCGGGCGATTAATGAGTGATGTGATGTCATCTCGTTAAGTGTCTCTAACGACCGTCTGCAGTTAACGCTCTCCACCAATCACAGAGCTCGATGACATCATCCACTGGGTGTTAAGCCAAAAAATGTCTCAAGGAAAAGAGCAGCTTTAACATTATGCACTTGAGCCTTTCTCTCTCTTTCTCTCTCTCTCTCTCTCTCTCTCTCAACCTCTCTCTGTCCTTTCCTCCCTCTCTCTCTCTCTCTTTCTCTCTCTCTCTCTCAACCTCTCTCTGTCCTTTCCTCCCTCTCTCTCTCTCTCTCTCTTTCTCGTTCTTTATCTCACTTCTGCACCATCTTCTCCCATTAAATTTCTCCTTTTCTATCCTTCTGCTTCACACACACACACACACACACACACACACACACACTGAGCAGCTGGTCTTTTCAAATTCTTGAAAAAACATGAATATGGAGGCTCTTGGACAGTGACGTTTTTGTCGTTTTGCCTCTGAACACCACCATCACTCTGAAACAGCGCAATCAGCATGGAGCTAAATCACGTGGAACATGCATATTATTTGTAAATAAAAGTGCAGCACCGAATAGTTTAAGGATTATCAGCGTTTTTACACAGTCGCTCCACTTTCACCAGCTCAAGAGGAATTGGATGTAGAAATTTGAAGCAGTTTCATCACCAGGTTCTGCTTGTTCCCTCAGTGTTTCAACACAAAGAGATATCGGTTCAGTTTCCTACACAGGGATTAAGTCCAGTCCTGGACTACACAACAATTTGAAAGGATGTTAAGAGTTGAGTCCAATAGTTTAACTGGCATGAATTGTAGTAGCCCCCCTACTTAAGTCTTTACCCCCCTAAAAGGGGTAAAAACAATAGTTTAGGGGGTCAAAATATTTATATATCAGCCTTATCTATAATAATAAATATTACAATTATTTACTGTCTCTATACTTGAGAAAATGATGTTGTAATACGATTTCAAACTCACTTCTTCAGGTCAGGATTTTTGTCAGTTGTCTGCCTGATTTTACACCACTAAATCTTGAGGATTTCTATTTAAGCATTACATAAAAAGCTTTTATGTTTGATAAGGAACTTTACTGGAAATCATACTTGTAATTGTAATAGAAAATATTACAAACATATTTAAGTAAATCTGCTAATGTCAAAATATAATAAATAAAATCGTAAAATTGTCTTGTATTCTTTAAAATGAATATTTTAATGAATACAAATCAAACAGTCCATGTCCTCCTTTAGTTTCGTTATTGTTGTCTAGTTTTTATGTCTGTTTTTTGTGTTGATTCTTGTTACTAATCTGGAATTATTTAGTGGAGTAGAGAGAAAACAGGCAGCTTCTCCAAGCGTCCTGTAGGAGATTTCAAACCCCTTAGATTTTATTTTCCTGTGGATGAAAAGGGTTTTGTATCACCTACACCTGTAGCCTGTATACAGGACAAGGCATGTTCAGGGGGTTAAGGTAGAACCTGAAATTTGTGTAAGTAGATGCTATCTAGCTTTCTTAAACACACTTAAGATTTTAGACTGTTTGAATTGACCGTTCCACCTTAAAGGCGCCACATAGTCTTTAGGCTTGAATGTGTTCGTAGGTGTTTGAATTTAAGGTCTTCAGCTTTTAAGGTGGAACAATGTAATTTTTATATAATACTTTGACAATGACATAGACAGCCATACACTGTGAACCTCATTTAAAGATAAAGCCAATATTAAGTGGAGAGTGAAGAAAGAAAAGAAGAGTTTATGATCCAAACTATATCATCTGTCAAACATGGTGGAGGCAGTGTTAAGACATGGGTATATGTCTTAAAACACATCCAATCAAAATCTACTAAATCCACCTTACTAACAGGTCTTAAAAATGAGGTATGTTTCTCTCTCTCTCTCTCTCTCTCTCTCTCTCTCTCTCTCTCTGTCCCCCTCTCTCTCTCTCTCTCTCTCTCTCTCTCTCTCTCTCTCACACACACACAGTCTGTCCACATGTCCACTGACCCTGTCTGCATATTTATATTTGCCTCAACCTTCCAGCAACATCTTGCTCTAATTTCACAAACAAAATAAACAACTCTCTGTGTGTGTGTGTGTGTGTGTGCATTTTATGTATGTTTTGCTATCTTTCTGAGGACCTCACAAATCTTTAAAAGCATCATGGGATTTTATAATTTGTCGGTTTTGTTGGTGCTTCAATTATAAAGTATCTAAAATAGTGAAATAGTACTTTAGTTCACTGAGGTTAAGTGTAGTTAGGGTTAGATGTGGGTGTTCTACAATTAGCTACAGTTATTATTATAATAATAATATTCATATTAGTTTAGGGTATTTATATTAGTTCACCTTCTGTACATGTATTCACGGCCTTTTATCAACATGACCATGCAGATCTGTGTTTCTTAAGAAATGTCATGCAACAAAAAACAGTGCAGAAAAAAATGATTGCTGAGTAATTTAGATACGTCACAAACAACACGAATGCTTAGAGCTGTCTCGCTCTGCATCTGCCTGACCTTTCTAAAGTTAATAAATAAAAATAATGTAAATATAGTTTTTGCTTTCACTTCACCATTTAATAAAATATACTCCCCAAAACAAGGCAATAATAAGAGTAAAATCCAAAATCTCTGTCTTTCTGTTGAAAAGCTGGATATTAAACGATATATTTAACCCCAGCTTAGTCGCAGGCATAGCACGCAAGGACAACTGTAAATTTTAGATGAAAAAACACTTGAAAAGGTGAAAAAAGAAGCTCGAGAACGATATTTTCTTCAGTGCATTCACAAGTTCTTTTTTTTGTGCTTGCGAGTTTCACCAATTTAACACAAAGGTTGATTTTTTTCAACTGTTATTTTTGCACACCAGACTTTTGACACAGATGGGACGCCAAAAGCATGCTTTACACCACCACATTTGAGTTTGCATTGAGTTTGGTGATATAAGGCTTAGGTGCAGCTACTCAGCCATGGAAACCCATTCCATGAAGCTCTCTACTGCATAATGTTCTAATCAGCTAATCTGAAGACCAGGTGAAGTTTGGAGGTCTGTAGTGATTGGTGATCTCTGAGTACTATTCTCCTCAGTGTCTACTGACCTGAAAGGACAGACAGCTTTTCCTGGATGTCTTAAATGTTCTTTGTCTTCATCTGTTCATGCCTGGGCCATGTTAACTGTGCTAGATTGTAACTGTAATGGACCTCTTTTTTCTTCACACAGGAAAAGGTAGTAAATCAGGGGTGTCCAAACTACGGCCCGTTTCCTTTTTTGAAGCGGCCCGCGAGGTATTTTAGAAATAGAATGAAAGCTGGCCCGCTGTTAAGCAGGTTTTTATTTTAGCAGCAGAAAAACAGGGTAAAAGAGTCTAAAAGCGGAGAGAGTGCGCATTTCTAGCACAGAAAAACGGGCCAAAGAGTCTAAAAGCGGAGAGAGTGCGCATTTTTAGAGCAGAAAAACAGGGTAAAAGAGTCTAAAAGCGGAGAGAGTGCGCATTTTTAGAGCAGAAAAACAGGGTAAAAGAGTCTAAAAGCGGAGAGAGTGCGCATTTCTAGCGCAGAAAAACGGGCCAAAGAGTCTAAAAGCGGAGAGAGTGCGCATTTCTAGCGCAGAAAAACGGGCCAAAGAGTCTAAAAGCGGAGAGAGTGCGCATTTCTAGCGCAGAAAAACGTGCCAAAGAGTCTAAAAGCGGAGAGAGTGCGCATTTCTAGCGCAGAAAAACGGGCCAAAGAGTCTAAAAGCGGAGAGAGTGCGCATTTCTAGCACAGAAAAACGGGCCAAAGAGTCTAAAAGTTGTCGTAATTATGGAGTTTAATATTAAGAGACATCATGAAATGAAACATCAATTTGAAAATTTTGAAAAAGTTTACACAACACTGTCAAAGATAAAGATAGTAAGTCAAGTAAAATGGTGTGTAAATGAAATAATCAGGAAAATGTATTATTTAAAGTGGTATATTTCATTATTTGTTTTATTATAGAGTTTGTGGTCCGTGACTTATATATTTCTCCTTCTGGTCCCCAACAAAAAAAGTTTGGACACCCCTGTAGTAAATCCACAAGCTGTATGTTTTGTGCTTTTAGTGGAAAATCATGTCCAGGGTTTTAACTACAGCTACAGCCTCAGTAAAAACACACGTATTAAATCCACTACAATCTGCTGCACTGAACCCTCACTAACCCTCTTACCCTCCACTGTCTGCAGTCTGTCCACCAAACACCTCAACCTTCATCTGTTCCTCCTCTCTTTCCTCTCTCACTCCTTTACTTGTTTCTTTCTTCTTTAGGCTTTTAAATATTCATCTTTCTCTCATTCTCTCTCTGTCTCTCTCTCTGTTTTTTTTCGTTTGGTTTTTAGGCATGTTTTATTCACTCGTACATTCACTTTCTCTCTGGTGCTAATTGCTTCTTATAAGTAGTAAACATGTTAGCCCCCCGTCCCCACCCCCGCCACACTGCACACGCCAACTCACATTACTGTCACACTGCGCACACATCCGTGAGTGTGTGTGTGTGTGTGTGTGTGTGTGTGTGTGTAAAAATGATGTGTGTAAAGATTTGGATGATTATTGCCCATCGGCTGTATGAATAGAGTAATATCAGGCTGAGATACTGTAGATCATATCCGATTTAACACACACACACACACACACACACACACACATAGTGGCAAGTTCACACACAAACATATACACTATATAAACTACAGGAGCAAAAGTATTGGGACACCTGCTGAATAATCATCCCTGTTTCTACTGAATTTAAAGGTCTTAAAAAGAGTTTATCCTGCTTTTATTAGAGTAACTGTCTCTACTTTCCAGGAAAGGCTAAAGCCTCACCATTCCAGAGAACTTTAAGTTTCAGCGCTAGTTCTAGCAGGAAACTCAACCAATCACCAGCTTCCACCTGTCTTTATAAGACCTCCCCTTTCACGCTGACTGGGTGTTGGCTCCACCACTGCCTCCAACATACAGCAGGATCTGTGAGGCTCCAGATGCTGAAAACCTGGGCCGATGACGGGGCCTACTCCAAATACTAACTTTACGTAAATTTTCATCTAAAACATTGTTAATATTTTCTAAATTAAGGCTGTTATTTTTGCACGCTTGCCTCTGAAGTACCCCTAGTAAAACACAGTTCCAATGCTCCACAGCTCCGTAATGGAGGCTTTACGGAAAGTTGACCCGCTGTTAAGCAGGTTTTTATAATGTGAGATTCAAAGTTTGAACGCTAGGTGTCAGAAACGGACCAAAGAGTCTAAAAGCGGAGAGAGTGCGCATTTCTAGCGCAGAAAAACGGGCCAAAGAGTCTAAAAGCGGAGAGAGTGCGCATTTCTAGCGCAGAAAAACGGGCCAAAGAGTCTAAAAGCGGAGAGAGTGCGCATTTCTAGCGCAGAAAAACGGGCCAAAGAGTCTAAAAGCGGAGAGAGTGCGCATTTCTAGCGCAGAAAAACGGGCCAAAGAGTCTAAAAGTTGCCGTAATTAAGGAGTTTTATATTAGAGAGACATCATGAAATGAAACATCAATTTGAAAAATCTTAGTTTACACAACACTGTCAAAGATAGATTAAAGATAGTAAGTCCAGTAAAATGGTGTGTAAATGAAATAATCAGGAAAAAGTATTATTTAAAGTGGTATATTTCATTATTTGTTTTATTATAGAGTTTGTGGCCCATGACAAAAAAAGTTTAGACACCCCTGCTCTAGACAAACAGTCATACACTCATTATGCATTCCATTAGACTGTCTCAAGAGCACACACACACACACACACTGCTCAGTCCCTCACACTGTCTCTAAGACACACACACACTGCTGAGTGACTCTGCACTGAACTCAAAGTGCCATCAACTTAAGTGTCCCTCCCAGTCACTGTGTGTGTGTGTGTGTGTGAGAGTGAGTGTGTGTGTGTGTGTATGTGTGTGTGTATGTGTGTGTGTGTGTGTGTGTATGTAAGTGTGTGTATGTGTGTGTGTGTGTGTGTGTGTGTAAGTGTGTGTGTGTGTGTGTGTGTAAGTGTGTGTATGTGTGTATGTGTGTATATGTGTGTGGTGTGTGTGTAAGTGTGTGTGTGTGTGTGTGTGTGTGTGTGTCCTTTGTTTCAGTGTTATTTCCTTCAGTCATCTGCAGCATCTCTCCTACTAAATTCATTACACTCTCTCCTTCTCTCTGTCTCCTTCCTTATTCTTCGTTCTCTCACTCTCTCGTCCTTTTCTGTCCTTCTGTTGTCCTCTCTCTCTCTCTCTCTCTCTCTCTCTCTCTTTATCTCTCTTCATCTTTCGTCCTTTCTCTCACAATTTTCTGTCTCATTCTCCCAGCACAGTTCTCTCTCTGTCTCTCCCTCTCTCTCTTTTTTGTCTTGTTCTCTCCATTCAGCTCTCTATTTCTTTCCTCTTGTTCTGTGTCTTTTTCTCTCAGTTTCTTTCTTTCTATCTTGTTCTCTCTTTTTGCAGACTCTCTTTCTCTCTCTCTCTCTCTCTCTCTCTCTCTGCGCATGCGTGTGGTGAGTGGCGGGAGCAGGGAGGACGCGTGAGCGTGGGAGCGACTTTTTGGCGTTTTTGCCAAACTTTACTTTCATTTTATTAACGTGCCGTAAGAACACCTACGGATTATTTGTTTAATTAACATCGGTCTCGGGAGTGCGCGCGGCGCCGCGGGGGGTTGCCTCGCAGCTTGGTTGCGGTCATGGCGGCCCCGGCCGGCAAACTTTTTGAGACTTTAACTCGCCGCCACGGCGTTAAAGTGGAGTGCACGGTGAGCGTGGAGCAATGCTGCATTGCCGCCGGGAACGTGATCGGGCACCGCTACATCGTGTCCGCATCACGGATGAATAAAGCTGTCGTGATTTTTCTCAGCACAGTGGAGAAAGCTAACGAGCTCGTCCAAACTGGAGTTATTATACAAGACCAGCTGACCCCAGTACAGCCCCTCAGTACCCCAGCCAAGAAAATCATCCTGTCTAATGTCCCCCCGTTTATTAAAGATGAACTGCTGACTAAAGAACTGTCCAGATTTGGTAAACTTGTTTCCCCCATCAGAAAAATACCCTTGGGGTGTAAATCACCGCTGGTAAGACACCTGGTCTCGTTCAGACGGCTGGTCTATATGGTTTTAAATGACGGAGCTGACGCGCTGGACGCAGTTTTTAAACTTCGAGTGGACGGATTTGATTATGCTGTTTTCGTTTCATCGGACTCTGATATAAAGTGTTTTGGATGTGGTCTGACTGGTCATATGGTTCGTGCTTGCCCTGAGAGGAGAACTGAGGCTGGTGCTGGTGCAGGCGGGGAGACGGAGGATTCAGGACCAGAGGAGGCCGGACCCTCTGCATCTGACCCCACTGAGGCTGGAGCATCGGCGGCAGGAGAACCGGCCCCAGCTGAGGAAATTCCACCGGTGGAGGACGGATCTCCTGGATCTACACTAACTACAAGAGAACCAGCTGAATCTACGGACGGAATGGAACCTGCTACAGCTGCGGAGGAGCCTGCGGCGGCCTCACAGGCTTCAGAGGCACCTGACGTGGCAGTGCAAGCACTGCTGGAGCAGGACGGACACAGTGATGAGGTACAGGATGCTGAAACTGAACTTGAGCAGGTAAGATCACTGCTGCTGGAGGGGGCTGCTGAAATGGAGATAGAGCCTGTTTTTAAGACCCCTATTAAGAGGAAGAAGGGGCGCGTTCGCAGTAAAGCCAGTAAGCAGGTTAAACAGACTGAAAATGTTAAAAGTGGTGTTGATTCTGATAGTGATGGTGCTGACTCTATCTCAGGGTGGTCAGTTAGCTCGCAGGAGGACACTTTGCCCACTGTGTACACAGCAGAGGAAATTAAAACCTTCCTGAAGCGCACTAAAGGGCAGAAGGGGGTGAACGTTACTGACCACTTTCCTGATCGGTCACAGTTTGTACATGACGTCTGCCATCTTAGAAGAGCTGGGGCATTTACTGAACTTGAGCTGTTTAGATTAAAAAAAATTGTAACTAGACTCAGAAAGGATAGCAGTAATGATGATGGACCTGCTGTGTTTTAGAACTATTTTAACTATTATGTTTTTTTTTGTGAGCTGGTTTTATTTCCACTATTTTTTAATGGACAGTTTTAGGGTTGGCACTCTGAATGTGAATGGAGCACGAGAGTGTGAGAAAAGAGCCAAAATTTTTGAACTGACCAAACAGAAAAGACTTGATGTTGTTCTGCTTCAGGAAACACACAGTGATGTGAATGTTGGTGTGGACTGGACTAAAGAGTGGGATGGGCTCGTTGTGTTAAGCCACAATACATCTCTCAGTGGGGGGGTTGCTCTTTTATTTTCTAAGAGTTTTATTCCCTGTTCTTATGATGCTGAGGAGATAGTTAGTGGGAGGCTTTTAAAAGTTAGGGCATGTTTTGAAAATGATGTTTTTATCTTCATATGTGTTTATGCACCAACCGTGGGGAAGGAGAGACTGGCTTTTTTAAACACCCTCCACAGTGTGCTACAGAATGTTAGCACTGATGAGTTTTTAGTATTGGGTGGTGATTTTAACTGCACTACTGATAACATGGACAGAAATCACATGGAACCACATCCTGCCTCTCGCAAGCGGCTTTGTGAGATGGTGAAGTCTAATGAACTGTGTGATGTCTGGAGAAACTTTCACTCTGATCAGAGACAGTACACTTGGACACATTTTAAAGATAATATGCTCTCACTTGCACGGCTGGACCGGTTTTATGTTTTTAAACATCACCGGACTGTTTTTACTAGCTGCTGTATTTATCCTGTTGGTTTTTCAGATCATTGTATGGTGCAGTGTGCTATTAGAAAGCCCTGTGTGAAGCCTCGGAGTGCATATTGGCATTTTAACACTGCTCTTTTAAATGATGCTAATTTTAGGGAATGTTTTATCTTTTTCTGGAACACTTTTAAAATGCAAAAATCCTCTTTTAATTCTCTGCAACAGTGGTGGGACATAGCTAAAGTACAAATAAAACTTTTTTGTCAGCAATATACTCTCAATGTCACAAGGGACATCACCAGATCTCTTAAAGCTCTGGAGATAGAAATTGTGGAGCTCCAGAATTTGGGAGCAACCACAGGAAATCGAGAGCATATTAAAGCTCTCAAAACGAAATCAGCCATATTGGCAGACCTGCTGGGTGCTACAGTACAGGGAGCGCTGGTTCGCTCCCGTTTTAAAAATGTGTCTGAGATGGATGCTCCGTCTAAGTTCTTTTTTAGCCTTGAGCAGAAAAATGGACAGAAAAGGTTCATGCATGCTGTGCGAACAGAATCAGGAGATCTTGTGTCTGATCTTACTGAAATTCGCAGGCAGACAGTTAGCTTCTACTCGAAGCTTTACAACAGTGAGCAAGTGGAAGCACAGGAGGTGGAGGAAAGCTTTCTCTGTAACCTGCCTAAGCTTTTAAAACAGTCTGCTGCAATGCTGGACAGGGATTTGTCCCTGGACGAATTGCACACAGCTCTCCAAGGTATGGAGAACGGGAGGTCACCAGGTATTGATGGTCTCCCTGTAGAATTTTATAAGTCCTTTTGGTCTGAACTGGGGCAGGATGTGCTGGATGTGCTCAAAAGTAGCTTGGTAGAGGGGAAGCTTCCTCTAAGCTGTAGAAGGGCAGTCCTCACTCTTTTGCCCAAGAAGGGAGACCTAACTGATCTAAGGAACTGGCGCCCGGTGTCGCTGTTGTGCACAGACTGTAAATTGCTCTCCAAAGCATTAGCTGCAAGGTTAGGAAAGGTGATGGAGCAGATCATTCATCTTGATCAAACATATTGTGTGCCTAGCAGGTCAATATTTGATAATATACATCTAATTCGGGCAGTTTTGGACGTCTCTAGGCTATTGGGCTTAAGGACTGGTCTCTTATTTCTTGACCAGGAAAAGGCTTTTGACCGGGTTGAACACGGGTACCTCTGGAAGGTTCTAGAGAGCTTTGGGTTCAGCCCTGGTTTCATAGCCATGATCAAGGTGTTGTACAGTGACATTGAGGGCGTTCTCAAGGTAAATGGTGGATTGTGTGCCCCTTTTAAAGTTCATAGGGGCATCAGACAGGGATGTGGACTTTCAGGGGCTCTCTATTCTATTGCAATAGAACCCCTTTTATGCAGAATAAGAGAAGTTATTGCTGGCTTTAAAATCCCTAACTGCAATATGTCTATTTCTTTGTCGGCATATGCGGATGATGTAGTGACCATGGTCAGTTCACAGTCTGAGGTGAATGTTTTAACTAAGATTTTAAGTGATTTTAACGTTATATCCTCTGCGAAGGTCAATTGGGGGAAGAGCGAGGCTGTTTTAGTCGGGGAGTGGGAGGGACAGGAACTTAAGCTTCCTGATGGCCTTTTCTGGAAGACGGGGGGTTTTAAATATCTAGGTGTGTATCTGGGGGACAGAGTTTTTATGGAGAAAAATTGGGAGGGTGTCCTCGAAAAAGTAAAGGCAAAACTAGCAAAGTGGAAATGGCTGGTTCCTAGAATGTCGTATAAAGGTCGTGCACTGGTCATCAACAACCTTACAGCATCATCCCTGTGGCATAAGTTGGCCTGTGTGGACCCACCTTCAAATTTGCTGGCAGATATCCAGGCGGTTCTGCTGGACTTTTTTTGGGACCGCCTTCATTGGTTACCACAGGGTATTCTCTACCTATCTAAGGAGGAGGGTGGACAAGGACTGGTCCATCTAGCCAGCAGAACTGCTGCTTTTAGGCTGCAGTTCATTCAAAAACTTCTTACTGGCTCTGAAAGTTTGGTGTGGAGAGCACCTGTAAGTAGAATACTACAGACAGTGGGGGGACTGGGGCTAGACAGAACTTTGTTTTTAATGAATACCCAAAAAATTGATTTTACTGGATTACCAGCATTTTATCAGGGACTTTTTAAAATTTTTGGCTTTTTTAACTTGTACAGAGAGAGCTGCTCCTCCTTGTACTGGCTTTTAGAGGAGCCTCTGATCCATGGTGCTCGTTTGGATGTTTCCATCCAGACTGCTCAAGACCTGTCAAGAGTGCTCATCCAATCACAGGTCACAAAGCTGCGGCAGTTGGTGGAACTGGCAGGACCAGATCTCACCAACATAGGCAGTGTTGCAGCGCAGCTGAAAATGAAGTCCCTTCGTGTGGTATCTGACATTTTAAACAGATGGAGAAAAGCACTCACAACTGAGGAACATCAGCTTCTGAAGGGCCATGATACACAGGCTGAACCATTGGAGAGGGGCTCCTTTCCGAAAATCACCATCTCTCCAAACCTGGGTGACTGTGGGGGGCCACTCCTGGAGGGTAGGGGGGAGGACAGGATGGTATTAGGGGAGGTCAGTGGGAAGCTTTTATACAGAGCCTGTGTAAAGGCTATCAACAGGAAAAGGCTGGATGGTAGAGCTGACACTCCATGGCGTAGGGAGCTGGGGCTTAACAACGACACTAAACCGGAATGGCGGGTTATATATAAGCCACCATTAACCAAAAAAACAGCTGACCTTCAGTGGAGAGTCCTGCATTGTATTTTGTCTGTAAACTCATTTGTTTCTGTTTTAAACCCTGAGGTCTCACATGAGTGTCCCTTTTGCATGCAGAGAGAAACGGTGTTTCATGCTTTTACGAGATGTTTTAGATTGCATCCCCTGTTTGGAGTTTTACAGACTGTTTTTACACTTTTAAACCTTAGTTTTACAGCACAGATTTTCATCCTTGGTTTTAAATACAGTCGATCCCAGCGGTTTAAGTGCCAGTTGATAAATTTTATCCTTGGCCAAGCAAAACTGGCCATATACACCAGCAGAAAGAACAAGATAGCATCCAGCACAGATTATGATGCTGTGCAGATCTTCACAAGGCAGGTCAGGGCAAGGGTGAAGGTGGATTTTAATTTTTATAAGAGCATGAGTGACTTGGACTCTTTTAAGCTGGTGTGGTGTTATGGGGATGTGGTTTGCTCTGTGGAAGAGGACGAGCTTTTCTTTGCTCCAGTTTTTATTTGAGTGTGTTTTTTTCTAACTTTGTCTTGTTTTTATTTGCTTGGCTTTTTACACATATCTTTATTATTTAAATCTTGTAACATATTTATGATATTTGTTACTGTACAGTGTTAAACAAGAGATTAGTTTATAATAAAGGAGTGTTAAAAGTCTCTCTCATTCTCTGGAGGATGTGTGTAAGTGGGACGGGGGACAGAAACAAACAGATGAAACTCCATTCTCTGCTCTCCACTATTTTACTCCTTTTCTCCCCAGTGACTCACTCCCCCTCCATCTCCCCCTCCTCCCTCATTCCCTTTCAGATCACCTCCACCCATCTCTCTATCTCTCTCCTCTCTCTCTCTCTCTCTATCTCTCCTCTCTCTCTCTCCTCTCTCTCTCTCTCTCTCCTCTCTCTCTCTCTCTTTTTGTCCCGCTGCCTCTCTCCTCTCTCTCTCTCTCCTCTCTCTCTCTCTCTCTCTCTCTCTCTCTATCTCTCCTCTCTCTCTCTCTCCTCTCTCTCTCTCTCTCTCTCTCTCTATCTCTCCTCTCTCTCTCTCTCTCTCTCTCTCTCTCTCTCTTCGTCCCGCCGCCTCTCTCCTCTCTCTCTCTCTCCTCTCTCTCTCCTCTCTCTCTCTCTCTCTCTCTCTCTCTCTCTCTCTCTCTCTCTCTCTCTCTCTCTCTCTTCGTCCCGCCGCCTCTCTCCTCCGTTGGGGACTTTAGATTTACTGTAGCTTTACTACAAACTCATTCTGCATTAATATTACATGATAAGTTCTGTAAGAGGCAAAAAGGTGATAAAAGTGTTCTGAATTACACTGCGGCTCCCTGGTGGAGGTTAGTTTGGGGAGAATGCTGAGAGGGAATTTAAAATCCCAAATAAATATGTGCAAGAAAATTGATAAATGTGAAATAAGTACCATAAACTGCAAAGAAAAAGAAATCATATCAAATTTGTACACATACTACTGTAGTATTGTAGAGTATCTCACAAAAGTGAGCACAGACATATTTCTGCTAATATTTTATTATATCATTTCTTATATAAAATAAAATGTAGAGTAGTCAGTGTATTGTGGTCAGTTGGGTTGTTGTCCTTTCCTTGTGGCATGTGACTTTTTAATAATTGCTGGGTACAATTCTCTCATAGTAAGCACTGTAAATTCGACATGGCACCTCATGGCAAAGAACTCTCTGAAGACGTAAGAAATACTACAATAGTGTGTCAGAAAACTGAATTTTCAGGGAAAAAAAAATCTACACTCCTGTTCAAGCTGGACACTGATCCAAGCTATATCCAAGTTTATTTATTTTTTGTTGTCCAAGGAGAAAATACAGTAAAATATTTGTAGAGATGTGTACATTTGTGTCATATCACAAAATATCTCACTGTAAAGCGTTATATCATAACTTATTCTGAAATTCCAAAATGGTCTTGCATCTAGGTCTGGTGTCTTCATTATGTTCTGTTATTTCTGTCTGCCTTTATTTTTCTCTACATTCTTGTCCTTCGCTCCACCCTCCCCCTCTCTCTCCTCCATCCCTCCCTGCCTCCCTCCATCTTTTTCTCACTCTGCCATTCACACGTTCACACTTATGGTCCACTGACTGGCAAGTTTTTTGTTTCCCCCCCGCACAAATCCTTCACACCACACATTCAGTCTATGGGCTTATTTTTAGAGGCCACTCTCTCTCTCTCTCTCTCTCTCTCTCTCTCTCTCTCTCTCTTTCTCGCATTCTCTGTCTCTCTCACTCCTCTTTCCTCTCCCCGTCTCTCTCTTTTCCTCCCTCTATCTCTGGAGTAACTTTAATTAGCGTATAGCCTGAGGTCAACCTCTGCTCCTCCACTCTGCTCCTACTGTGATACACAATCACACACAAACAACAAAATGCTTCACACACACACACACACACACACACACACACACACTCACACACACACTTACACACTCACACACACACACACACACACACACACACACACACTCACACACACACTTACACACTCACACACACACACACACACACACACACACTCACACACACACTTACACACTCACACACACACACACTCACACACACACACTCACACACACTTACACACGCACTCACACACACACTTACACACTTACACGCATAAAAGAACACGCTCCCGAACCCTTGGGTCTTCTACATACAGGTTGTGTACGTAATTACGGAGGCCTTGATGTAAAGGCGTTGCTGAAATGTCACTCAGAAGTGCCGGGGGGGGGGTTGGGCCTGGGGGGCCACAGCGACCCAATGACATTAGAGATGACACAGAAAACAGAGCGCTGGAGAAAAACACGCATATCTGGGGATTCAGAATGAATATTTTATTCCCGAAACCCCCACCACCCCCAGAGTGGGGGGGAACTGGAAGTTTAGATGTTTTGTACGAGCACTCTGAGGAAATTCGTGAGAGAGGAATGAAATGAGTCATAGAGTGAGAGAGAGAGAGAAAGAGAGAGAGAGATGGAGAGAGAGAGATATAGAGAGACCTAATCCCATTTCATCTCTTGCCAAGTATCCCTAAACCCTCTGTTTTGCACTTTCTTGACTATTAAGGAAGAGTGTGCTGATTATTGTTGGGATAGAGGGGTAGGTTGTGCTGATTCTAGTTTGGATAGAGGGGTAGGGTGTGCTGATTCTTGTTGGGATAGAGGGGTAGGGTGTGCTGATTCTTGTCGGGATAGAGGGGTAGAGTGTGCTCATTCTTGTCGGGATAGAGGGGTAGAGTGTGCTAATTCTTGTTGGGATAGAGGGGTAGGGTGTGCTGATTCTTGTCGGGATAGAGGGGTAGAGTGTGCTGATTCTTGTTATGATAGAGGGGTAGGGTGTGTTGATTCTAGTTTGGATAGAGGGGTAGTGTGTGCTCATTCTTGTCGGGATAGAGGGGTAGAGTGTACTAATTCTTGTCGGGATAGAGGGGTAGAGTGTGCTGATTCTTGTTGGGATAGAGGGGTAGAATGTGCTGATTCTTGTTATGATAGAGGGGTAGGGTGTGTTGATTCTACTTTGGATAGAGGGGTAGTGTGTGCTCATTCTTGTCGGGATAGAGGGGTAGAGTGTGCTGATTCTTGTTGGGATAGAGGGGTAGAATGTGCTGATTCTTGTTATGATAGAGGGGTAGAATGTGCTGATTCTAGTTTGGATAGAGGGGTAGTGTGTGCTCATTCTTGTCGGGATAGAGGGGTAGAGTGTACTAATTCTTGTCGGGATAGAGGGGTAGAGTGTGCTGATTCTTGTTGGGATAGAGGGGTAGAATGTGCTGATTCTTGTTATGATAGAGGGGTAGGGTGTGTTGATTCTAGTTTGGATAGAGGGGTAGTGTGTGCTCATTCTTGTCGGGATAGAGGGGTAGAGTGTGCTGATTCTTGTTGGGATAGAGGGGTAGGGTGTGTTGATTCTTGTTGGGATAGAGGGGTAGAATGTGCTGATTCTTGTTATGATAGAGGGCTAGGTTGTGCTGATTCTAGTTTGGATAGAGGGGTAGTGTGTGCTCATTCTTGTCGGGATAGAGGGGTAGAGTGTGCTGATTCTTGTTGGGTTAGAGGGGTAGGTTGTGCTGATTCTAGTTTGGATAGAGGGGTAGTGTGTGCTCATTCTTGTCGGGAAAGAGGGGTAGAGTGTGCTGATTCTTGTTGTTGGGATAGAGGGGTAGGGTGTGCTAATTCTTGTCGGGATAGAGGGGTAGAGTGTGCTGATTCTTGTTGGGTTAGAGGGGTAGGTTGTGTTGATTCTTGTTGTTGGGATAGAGGGGTAGGGTGTGCTAATTCTTGTCGGGATAGAGGGGTAGAGTGTGCTGATTCTTGTTGGGTTAGAGGGGTAGGTTGTGTTGATTCTTGTTGTTGGGATAGAGGGGTAGGGTGTGCTGATTCTAGTTGGGATAGAGGGGTAGTGTGTGCTGATTCTTGTTGAGATGGAGGGGTAGGATGTTCTAATTCTTGTTGGGATAGAGGGGTAGGGTGTGCTGATTCTTATTGTTGGGATAGAGGGGTAGAGTGTGCTGATTCTTATTGTTGGGATAGAGGGGTAGTGTGTGCTGATTCTTATTGTTGGGATAGAGGGGTAGTGTGTGTTGATTCTTGCCGGGATAGAGGGGTAGAATGTTCTGATTCTTGTTGAGATAGAGGGGTAGGGTGTGTTGATTCTTGCCGGGATAGAGGGGTAGAATGTTCTGTTTCTTGTTGAGATAGAGGGGTAGGGTGTGCTGATTCTTGTTGGGATAGAGGGACATGAGGCATACCCCAACTGTGATCCAAGAGCTTGACCCCAGAATAACTGAGTATGCTTTTCACTTACTGAAGTCAAATCTAATAAGCCCAAAATGCCTTTCTGCTTTGTACTAAAAAGCTTTAAGTACTGGATCAATCAAACTCCCAGTGGTTCTGAATCCAAGATACACTCAACCACAAGATCCTCACCACTATTCCCAGCCTTTGAATCACTGTCTGTGATTTGGTTTTCACTTGGAGGACTGCTCCTATTCACAGACCTGGAGAGAAATTGCCCTCACCTAAAGCCTTCTCCATCACATCCCAAAGATTCTCAGTGAGGTTAAGATCTGGACTCTGTGCTGAACTTTCTCTCAATCCATGTGTGAAAATGATAAATGATGATCTCATGCTCCCTGAACCCTGAACTCTTTCACAATTCCAGCACCATCAGTCCTGATATTATCATCTTGGAATATGTTTGTGATCATCAGGGAAGAAAATCTGATCTATATTCAGTATATTCAGGTAGTCAGCTGACCTCATTATTTCAGCACATACTGTTGCTGAACCTAAAGCTGCAGACCAACTGCAGCATCAACCAACCCCACATCATTTACTCTTACTTAGATCCAGGTGGAGACTTTTTTTTGGCCAGGCAGAGTATCATCTCATGATTTTCTTTTAGTGATGGATTTACAATGATCTTGTCCTCTCTATCCCACAATGCACAAAGCCTTGGTGTAATTCTGAATGACCAGCTATTGTTCTTGGCACATGCTACAAACCAGACAGGGTCGTGCAGGTTCCTCCTGTACAACATCTGGAAGATCTGACCCTTTCTCTACGGGGAGGCTGCACTGGTGTCTTGTCGTCTTGAGAGCTGAGTGTTGAGGTGGACCCCTGGTTGGTCGTTCTCGATGCTGGGGCTGACATTTCCAATTGCTCACTGCCTCTGGCCATAACATTTCACATTTCCACCACTGAAATTGCACAGCCTGTCTTATAGATTTCTTCTGCGTTTGTTCCCTACAAACCAGAGCTCAAAGCAGGGTAGCACTCACTGGTACACTTACATTTTACACATAAGGACTATTGTTGCATAATTTCTGCATAGATTATAAAAAATTTCTCCCTACACGGGCTCGCTCCTGAGTATTTACAGGATCTCATCTCCTATTATGATCCACCGCGATTACTTAGATCTCAGGGTGCTGGTTTCTTAGTAGTTCCTAAAATTCAGAGGAGCTCTGCAGGAGGAAGAGCTTTCTCTTATAAAGCTCCTCAACTCTGGAATAATCTTTCAGAATTTGTTCGGGACTCAGACACAGTCTCAATATTTAAGTCTAGACTGAAAACTTACTTGTTTAGTTTAGCTTTTAGAAATGAATGGTTCCCTTAAGACAGGGGTGTCCAAGCTTTTTTTGTTGGGGGCCAGAAGGAGAAATATATTTGGAGTCACGGGCCACAGACTCTATAATAAAACAAATAATGAAATATACCACTTTAAATAATACATTTTCCTGATTATTTCATTTACACACCATTTTACTTCACTTACTATCTTTATCTTTGACAGTGTTGTGTAAACTAAGATTTTTCAAATTGATGTTTAATTGTCTTTTAATATTAAACTCCTTAATTACGCCAACTTTTAGACTCTTTGCCCAGTTTTTCTCCACTAGAAATGCGCACTCTCTCCGCTTTTAGACTCTTTGGTCCGTTTTTCTTCGCTAGAAATGTGCACTCTCTCCGCTTTTAGACTCTTTGGCCCGTTTTTCTGCGCTAGAAATGCGCACTCTCTCCGCTTTTAGACTCTTTGGCCCGTTTCTGACACCTAGCGTTCAAACTTTGAATCTCACATTATAAAAACCTGCTTAACAGCGGGCCAACTTTCATTCTATTTCTAAAATACCTCGCGGGCCGCTCCAAAAAAGGAAACAGGCTGCAAATGGCCCGCGGGCCGTAGTTTGGACACCCCTGCCTTAAGATAAGAAGGGGCTTATGGACATAGAGAATTGTGGTAAACTGAGATGCTGTCCACTATGCCTCTGTGTCTATGTTACCCTCTGGCTCTCTATTTTTAGAAATTCTGTTATTTTCAGATCTGCCAAAGCCTTTTACCACACTGTGATTATGTTGCACATTGTCTATTCTCCATAAATCCAGTCAAAACTAATTCCATCCTTCTGCCTTCCTCCAAGTTACTGACTGCTCACCAACTCTTGAGGTCAGGTTTCCCACCACAGTTCAGCTGCCCACAATCTGGTGTATCCCACTAGTTTACATGAACTAGTTTACATGAACACTAACTAGCAATTTAATTCAATCTAATTTCCTCCATTGAGGGGCGCCAAAGGGTTCCCGGTTCCGTAAAGAAAATGGGATTAAGTTCTGTATAAGTTTCTGCTACAGATTAAAAAAAAAACACATGATGACATGCTGGGTATTGTGTAGAGGTGTGCCAAAAAATCGATTCACATAAGAATCTTGATTCTCATTTACTACGATTCAGAATCGATTTAAAATGTCCCAAAATCGATTCTGAGGGGCGGGTTTTAGACTGATTTTGGGCTGGGTATTTTTGTTGGACCTGGCAACCCTGGGGATAGCGCTTGTCCCTTTGGAGATCTTCCAGACACACACAGAGCGTAGGTGTTTGAGAATCACCGGTAAGATGGCAGAACAAGCACTATATTACCTTAGATTAACGTGTAGTTTCAATGTTTTATGGCAGAATGCTTCATAACAAGCATAAAAAAGATCGCTAGTAGTTAGTTTCAGTAACTGTTAGCTAGCTAACTAGCTAACTTTCCAGTTCCACCTTAAATAACGCTACAGGTGGCAGCGGGCTGCAGCATTTAAGGCGGAACGGAAAAATAACAATAAGCTAATCAGAGCTAATTTCAGCTCCTCATCACAGAGGAATTAAGGAATGGACCATATGAATTAATTTCTCCACCTCCTGCCCCCTTTCTGAAGAAATACAACGACCTTAAATTAACTAGTTAATCAGCAGCTGCTCCTGAACTTTAGCGCTCCACTGCTATCATCACATCAGCCCAGCAGCGTCACCTACACACCACCGCTAGTAGCCTGGTAATAAAGCAGTGTTATTTATTTATGTATTTATTGTTCATTAACGTCATTGTGATATCCCAGTGATTCCTCTGTCACTGAGGACCCACATTCCTGCACATTTTATTGTTTTTGTAACACATTACCTGCTCCAGGACCAGTGTATATTATGGAGGGTTTTTTTTCAATACGATTCATAAGCCAGAAGCAGAAATATTTATAATTCAAATCGTTTTGAATCAAAAATCGATTTTGAATCGAATCGTGGCCCCCAAAATCGGAATCGAATCGAATCGTGAGATAGTAAACGATTCCCACCCCTAGTATTGTGCCTCTCGAATGGAGATGTGCCCATCGGATAAATTAAATGTAGAGTAAATGTGGTGCCTTATAGGTTCTCCTCACAATGCACAAGAGTACACTGTTGTCAATGATGGCACAAAGTTTGAAACTCATCCATTCCATCCATTTATGTTTTCAGTTTTTACCACACCCCTCTGCAATGTTCACTGTTCACGCCCTAAATCATGAATTATGTGCCCTAATTAGCATTTTTTCTTACCCTAGCCCTTCAAACAGCCTGGCGGTTGGACATTCACATGGGCGTAGTTTTTTTTTTAAACAGCACTATCTCTACTGGTATTGTCTGACACGTTTTTAATACAGTAAGCTAATGCTGCAGGCAGAGGATCAGCTACTGTCCGCTGTTTAAACTGGAGTGAGAGATGCTATCTGAGAGAATAAAGTAAAATAAAATGATGGAACTTCATTGCTCAGCGTGAGCATATGCCCTGAAAAATCCACACTGAGTTCTGAGTAGCTTTCCACTTTCAGCTATTTAAATTAGAGCCGATAACAAGGAAATGCAGCTGTGGAAGGAACGCTTGATACCAATGTAAAAATGTGCCTCCAACAGTTTGATCTTCTTATCTGCTGAAAAGACGTTTAAAATGAAAGTGATAGTGATAGTAGTAGTTATTCTAATCTAAATCATTGCGTTTCTTCTGATAAGACACACTCGGGAAGAGAGAGGGGTCTCTTTAAAGAGGGATGGTGTAGATGGGTTCTTTGGGTGATCAGCACCACCAAAAACCCTGATCATAAAATTGGCCCTTGTAGAGCTGGGCGATTAATCAATTTTATCGATTAATTTGAATTTACAGTTAAGGATGATGTGTTTTTATGAAAATCGATTTTCTCTGAGTTTTAATTTTCACCACCGACGATACCCTGAGCTTAGCCCCGCCCCTCTCTCACCTCCTACACAGTGTCTCCCTCTTTGTAAAAAGCTATTCAACAATTTGTCTATAATAGGTTTGAAAATAAAGAAAACTTAAGAAAGCAAAAAAATAAAATAAAATAAAAAATAAATAAATAAATAAATAAAAACTGCCCTTTTAATAACATTTAACAACACGGCAAAAAACTGATTTATGTAATTTACGTAAAAATAAAGTTATTTTGAGACGTGACTGCCCATTTAAAATGCCCATTTGTGTCATTTCTAACATATTTAGAGTGTTTGTACTCACGTTTTTCTCTCTCACAAGGTTAATCCTTTACAGCTTCAAAAACATGTATTATGCAAATTAGGCGATGATGTCATTTAGCGACTTCTAGCGACTTTTATCGATTTAAATCGAAAATCAGATTTTTTTTTGGGCCATATCGCCCAGCTCTAGGCCCTTGCTATTCACCTGAATATATTAAAGTTATGTGAATGTTTAATGACTTTTTCACTGATTTATAAGTAGACTGACCAAAGGAGGATTGGTCCCTCTTATACATGAGCCTTGACTCTTTTCAGGGTAGATAAGAGTCTCTACATAAAACTGTGATTATATGTGCTGTAAAGTACTTAGTATTTGAAAGTATTTGATTCATTTCAGATTACTTTTGATTTTGTATTTTCAGTTTAACAAACATTTTAATATCAGACAAAGATAACCAGAATAAATATTTTATAAAGAGAAAAAATACATCCAAACTAAACTGGTTCTATATGAACACAGTAATTAACTGTGATTAATCACATTTTTTGATAACCTGAGTTCAATTTCACTACTACCCACAACCAGGCCTGATTACTGCCAGACCTGTAGAATCAATAAATCACTTAAATAGAACCTGACTGACATCATGAAGCAGATAAAAGATCTCAAAAATCAACACTGAGAAAACAAAGTTATTAACATCTATCAGTCTGTAAAATATTACAAAATAATTTATAAAGCTGTGGGACTCCAGAGCTATTATTCGCTAATGGAGAAAACATGGAACGCTGGTGAATTTTGGCCAACTGAAATTACTCCAAAAGGGCATGGACAACTCATCCAGGAGGTCACTAAATAAGCAGCATCACTGCTCGACGTAGAACAGACAGTTATTTTGTTTACATTTGAATATGCACTATGAAAAGTCGTAAGAAGAAAAGTGTAATTAATCCTGATTAATCACAGAATGTTTTTTGTGAATAATCACATTTTTTTTTTATTGACACCACTGATAATAAATGTAAATGTATGAATATTTTAAAACTGAATACAGTTAAACGCAAAGTGAGTTTTGAATTTAGGTAAAGGTATATCTACAGGTAAAGGTATATCTACAGGTAAAGGTATATCTTCAGGTAAAGGTATATCTTCAGGTAAAGGTATATCTACAGGTAAAGGTATATCTTCAGGTAAAGGTATATCTTCAGGTAAAGGTATATCTACAGGTAAAGGTATATCTACAGGTAAAGGTATATCTACAGGTAAAGGTATATCTTCAGGTAAAGGTATATCTTCAGGTAAAGGTATATCTACAGGTAAAGGTATATCTACAGGTAAAGGTATATCTACAGGTAAAGGTATATCTACAGGTAAAGGTATATCTTCAGGTAAAGGTATATCTACAGGTAAAGGTATATCTACAGGTAAAGGTATATCTTCAGGTAAAGGTATATCTTCAGGTAAAGGTATATCTACAGGTAAAGGTATATCTTCAGGTAAAGGTATATCTTCAGGTAAAGGTATATCTACAGGTAAAGGTATATCTACAGTATCTACTAAAGGTATAGGTCTGGTCTCTCACTCCTCTAACTCTGAAATTTAGATGGACAGATTTGAATGATAAATAGTGCAGACAGCAGCTGCACAGTTGGTCTCAGCGTAGCCCACACAAACTACAGCACACAAAGAGTCCCCTATATCCCTCCACCTCTCCTCCTCTTCATCCCTCCATCCATCCCTACTGCCTTCTATCCCCTGCTCTCGATCTGTCCATCCCCCAGCCCCCCTCTCGTATTCTATACCTCACTCACCAAATCTTTCTTTTTTCCTCACTTTCCCCCCTTTCTTGCTCTCTTTCTCTCACTCCATCTTCCTTTTTCTGTCTCTTTCTCTCTCTATATATATATATATCTTTCTCACATTCTCTCGCTCTCACTCACTTATTCACTAACCAACTTGCTTTCTCTCACCATCTCTCTCTTGCTCTCTCTCTCTCTATATATACATGTATATATATCTTACTCTTTTTCTTTCCCTGTCTTACCATCTTTCTCCCTCCCTCTCTCTCTTTTTCTCCCTCCCTCTCTCTCGCCTTCTTTCTGTCTTTATCTTTCCCTCCTTCTTTCTTTCTCTCTCTCCCCCTCTCTTTCTCTCGACGTATATATTTTTCTCACGCTCACTCACTCACTCATCAACTCTCTCACCTTTCTGTCTCTCTCTCTCTCTTTCTTTTTCTTTCTATTTATATATTTATATCTTCCTCTCTCACTCACTCACCAACTCTCTCTCCCTCTCTTCCTCTCACTTTCTCTCTTTCTCACCCTCTCTTCCTCTGTCTCTCTCTCTCTCTCTCTCTCTTCCTCTGTCTCTCTCACTCTCTGTCTCTCCCTATTTCTCTCTCCCTCTCTGTTTCTCACTCACCAACTCTCTCTCTCTCTCTTCCCTCAAATCTGAAAGTTCTGTCTCCATAGCAACAACTGCCGTCTGAGAAAATTACCCCAAAATCTCTCTTATGTGTTCAGGTCCTCCCTCAGCCACCCCCTCACCAGTGGTAGAGAGAAGCAGAGAGAGAGAGAGAGAGAGAAAGAGAGAGAGAGATTTAATTCGTTACATTATGCGCTATGTCTATATTTATTACACACATAGTATATGGGTGGTTTCCAGTTTTACAGATTAAGAATGGTCCTTAAATACATATTTGGGAATCTGATCCTACAATATAATCAATATAAACTCATTACCAAAAAATTACGCACACATGAATTGCTGCAAAAGTGCCGCTGTGTCTCAGGCTGATATGTAAATGATTACAGCTGTGATCTAATTTAACAGTTGCCTAGTCCACAAGAGGGTATGAAAGGGCCTTTTAGGTAGTGGACCTCTTGGTGAGAGATTGTTGACTGCTATGAATGTCTGTAGGATGCACTCAAAAGCCCAATCTGCCTGGGATTAGTTTCTCAGGGGGACGTCTGTGTAAAATATTTCACACTTTTACTTAGTGATAAAACTCCTGCAACCGGACTGCAATTGAAAAAACAGGAGCACCAGTGAGTTTTTAGCTTTCTCATCATGACATCGCGTTCAGTAGCTCCTCCATTTCCACTCGTGTAATTACGGTGCGTGGAGTTTACACGGAGTTCAGCAATAAACAGTAGATAATTCAGCCTGTAAATTTCTCAGAGGACGTCTGAGAAATGATAGTTCAATTTTCAGAATGATCAAATTGCCACCGTCTGAGCTATCAACCAGAGACCATATCATCTTTAGCAACTAATCTCAAATCAGCTTGGCAAGGTTTCCAACACTTTCCTGCTGTGTTTTGGATCTACAGGCCCAACTGCAACATATATATGTAAATGTGCTATTGGATGCCATACGGAACCTGTATACCACCATGCCCAACCATATCTCATTTGTATCAAGGCTCAAGGCAGCTAACATTATACCAGCTCAAGTCAGGTGTTGGATTGAGCTCCATCCCAATAGAAAACAGTTGCTTTGATTTATAGAGTACTTTGCACTATGATCACATGACTGAGATTGGAGCTGTTGTAGCTGGTGTGAGATGGTACTGGTGTGAGATGGTACTGGTGTGAGATGGTACTGGTGTGAGATGGTACTGGTGTCCTGTAGTAGATCTTTGAATGAGCGCCTCCAGCAAAATCCTAGCACAGTGGGGTCTGGCAGATTCACCAGCAGTGTACCAATGCACCGTGCTCAAACTTGGTCAGCTGAAATTTTTCGTTTCCCAGAGTCAACAATTCATTTGCATGAGACCTAATGTCATGTGTACTTCCAGGTTTTCCATATCACACAAAATTACCAGAATATTTCAGCATAAACAAAACTTATTTTCTAACTTCTGAACTTAACAGCAGTGACACTGTGTTTACATCAACTAGTACAACTAAAAATGCTAATACATCATCATACTCTGTAAAATCAGTCAATTACGACTTAATAAATTAAGCAATAATACACAAGAGGGAGGCCTGCAGCCTCGTGCCTATGACCACAGCACAGCAGTGCCAATATTACATGTTATAGCACAAACCTTAAATGTATTATTACGATTAAACCACAGTTTCATTATCACTGTTTATAAAAGGATTTTAAGTTAAAGTTAAATCTGTTTGGTTATAAACACTCCGCAAGTTAAAATAGTTCCATTGCTGCTCTGTTTGTAGCTGCACTGTCTGCATCGTTGCTAGGTTACCTGAATGTGGCGGAGTAATACATGAAGAGCTTCAGTGCATTACCAGCTGATAATGGTACTCATAGAACGCCTCTCAGCCAATCACATTATTATAAACACGCTACAGCTTCCAGAATAATCACATTGGTTAACATGCTATTTTATTTACTGTAAAGTGTGAATTCATGCTGGCTGAGAGCTGCTGTCTCTTTGTGCTAGATTATTCATTTTAGTGTATTTCCTAAAATTCACAGATTTATTTTAATGTTTTTTAATAAACTATAAAATGTACAATTGACAGCTGAAACCTTTACCAGACTTTTGTTGATTTTTAACAGTGTAGCAACCACACTGCAACACCACGGCAACCCCGCACCATTACAGCACTGCAGACAGACACAACAAAGAGAAGCAAAATAAAGAGAGAAAATGACAGACAGACAGACAGAATGGATGGATGGACAGATTGACCAAAAAACAGATCACACAGATTCGCAAACTGAGGAACACACTTACACACACTTACACACACACACACACACACACACACATGCCCAAACAAACACACACAAACATGCTCATCCACACACACACACACACTCAGACACACACTTACACACACACACACACACTCACACACACACACACTCTCACACACACTTACACACACACACACACACACATGCTCATCCACACACTTACACACACACACACTTACACACACACACACACACTCACACACACACATGCCCAAACAAACACACACAAACATGCTCATCCATACACACACACACACACTCAGACACACACTTACACACACACACACTCACACACACACATGCCCAAACAAACACACACACATGCTCATCCACACACACACTCAGACACACACTTACACACACACACACTCACACACACACATGCTCATCCACACACAAAGAAAGTGAGCAGGTAGCATGGTGAAGAGCTATCACCATGGTAACACAGAAACGAGTGAACGAGAAAGCAGAGAGAGAGAGAGAGGGGAACCATGCAATCACCATGGCAACTAAAAAGAGGGATCATGAGAAGCAGACAGTCGGGCTAAAACACAAAAGACACATTAAACAACTCTCTACCTCTTTCTGTCTGTCTTTCTCTGTACCTCCCTTTTTTCTCTAACTCTCTTTCTGTCTATCTCTCTCCCTATTTCTGTTTTCTCTACCTCTCTCTGTCTGTCTTTCTCTCAACCTCTCTGTCTGATTCCCCCTCTCTATCTCACTCTCTCTTTCTCTCTCTCTCTTTCTCTCTCTCAGCCCACTAGTCCCCCTACTCTTTCAACCAGTACAACATATTTTGCAAATCAAATGAGTGTGTGTGTGTGTGTGTGTGTGTGTGCGTGCATAGGACAGATCAGCGAGACTGGAGATGTGTGTGTGTGTGTGTGTGTCTTACAGACAAAGGAAAAACTTGAGAGAATCTGATCTTATTTAAATGAATAAATTAATCAATAATGCCAATAATACAGTAGTCCATCAATACACAGTACTGACCTCTGAACTGGGATGTCAGAATTTTAATGTATGAAATGTCAATTTTTGTTCCTGTGTTTGTGCCTTCGTTAATAAATCACCTGATACGTCACCTGATATCACTCCAAACTCAGACTGCTTGGCACGTGGCCACATGTAAAACTCCTGAAGACAGAGCTCTTCAAAGAGCACTTACTCTCCTAACACCTCTAACTAACTACCTTCTACTACCAGATCAGGAGAATCTCTCACTATCTTTAATAAACTCCTGAAGACAGAGCTCTTCAAAGAGCTCTTACTCTCCTAACACCTCTAACTAACTACCTTCTACTACCAGATCAGGAGAATCTCTCACTATCTTTAATAAACTCCTGAAGACAGAACTCTTCAAAGAGCACTTACTCTCCTAACACCTCTAACTAACTACCTTCTACTACCAGATCAGGAGAATCTCTCACTATCTTTAATAAACTCCTGAAGACAGAGCTCTTCAAAGAGCACTTACTCTCCTAACACCTCTAACTAACTACCTTCTACTACCAGATCAGGAGAATCTCTCACTATCTTTAATAAACTCCTGAAGACTGAGCTCTTCAAAGAGCACTTACTCTCCTAACACCTCTAACTAACTACCTTCTACTGCCAGACTCCAACTCCCATAATTCAGTTAACCTTGCTGTGAGAATACTGTCAAGTTTTTGATCAACATCTCTCACAAGATAATACCTCACAACATATACAGTCCCCTCCAAAAGTACTGGTACAGTGAGGCCAATCCCATTGTTTCTGCTGTTGACTGATAACAATAGAGTTTGATATTAAAATATTAATATGAGTCAAAAGAAACAAATTTCAGCTTTTATTTCCAAGTATTTTCATCTGGATCTGATACACAGTTCAGAAGATTCAGCACCTTCTGTCTGAACCCACCCGTTTACATTGTGACCAAAAAAAAAAGTACAGAAACTGATAAACGTAGTAAAGTAAGTTAAAGTGAATAAAGCTTGATATTTAGTAGCTAATCCTTCACTTGTCTGTGATCCACTGAAATCACTAACCTTCTGCGTTCTTCTCTTGTGCTGCTTTTCCAGGCTGCAGTGGGTTTTGGGTCATTATCTCGCTGCATGACAACTTTCTTTACATTCACAGATAAAATTAATAAAGTTCACTTTATATCAATGAAGATTAATGAACCCGTCCCAGAATAAGCCATGCAAGCTTAAGCCACGATACTACCTCCACCGTGTTTCACAGATGAGCTGGTATATTTGAGATCACAAGCGGATCCTTTCTTTACACAAACTTTATCTTTTCCATCACACTGGTAAATATGAATCTTGTGTGTCTCTGAACTTCTTGATGAATTCCACCCTGGTCATCCTATTAATAGTTGTTCTCATCGTCTAGTTAATCCTCTGTACTTTTATAAAGTTTATAAAGTCTTTTTTCTGTGAACAGTAGATGTGATTCCTTCACTCCTGCTCTCTGGAGGTTGTTGCTGATGTCACTAACAGTTGTTTCAGGGTTTTTCTTTATAGCACTCACAATGTTTCTGTTTCTTTAACTGCTGTGGTTTTCTTTTGTCTACCTGTTCATCATCTGTTATTTAGTACACCAGTGATGACTTTCTTCTTCAGGATATTCCACACGGTTGTTTTGGCTATGGCTTATATTTGTGCAATGGTTCTGACTGAGCGTAGTTTTTGCTCATATGAAAAATTGGTAAACAGACCAGATGGAAATAAAAGCTGAAAAGTTGATCTTTTGTCTCATGTTCATCTTTTAATGTCAAATTCAAATGTTTTTTTAGTTTACATCAGAAATAATGGGATTGGCCTCACAGTTCCAATACATGCATTTACATAAGGTAACACTTCATGATCCATTTACATGCTGCTCTTTCATGACTTTTGGTCAGTTGATACTGAATGTTTGATCACTTTCTACTAGATTTTGGAGCATTGCTTTAAGAATTTGATTGCATTCAGCAATTCACAAGAGTCTAAGGGAGGTCAGTATGCTGGATGACCACCATCACAACTCACCATCCAACTTCTCAACCCGAAAGTATTGAAGAGAGCTCCAGCATTCCAGAGGACACAGCTCCACTGCTCCACAGCTCAATACAACACTGTAAGGGGGGTGGGGTTGCTGGTATTAGGCATGGTTCCAACAGGTTTATGATTATCTGGTCCAGAGAGTCCTAATCTATTGGCAGAGCTTTTCTACAGGGACTAGACAAGCTGTAGCTGAACGCACTGAACACTGAAGAAAAATATATTTACTTGATTAACTTAACTCAGTTAAGTTGTAAATATATACAATTTTAAGTTCATTCAACTTAACAAGAGAGTCAAAGCTAGATGATGACTTGAATCGGTTAAGTTTATTCAACTAAATTGAGTTTTGCGTTGTGGGTTTAAGGAATTTAGGTTATTTTAAAAAAGAAACAGAATGGTATTCCCAACATATTTAGCATATTTGTAAAGTACTGCAGAACAAGAGTAAACTCTGTGGCTCCAAGCCAACATACTGGAAGCACTGGGAATAAAGATAACTTGCTCTTACAGCCTACAACACTGAAGCCTGGCAACTGTCCAAGATGAAAAAAATATGAATGCATGCCCAGGATAAGGCGGCTTTGGGCAACAGACAACACAAAATTGATAGGTAAGACAGAGGCCACACCCACTATGCAAATATATGAGGTCAGGACCCTATGTGAAAGAGCCTTGGTGCATGTGTAGTATATTAAAAGTGGGTTAAAAGTTAAAAAAATGAGCTCTTTCAGTTCTCTGAATTGAATTTATTGAGCTGTACTGGCCGGTCAGCTCACTCAACTTAATAATTAATAAATAATACTTGTTCTTAAGAACAAAACACAAAATCACGTACTGGAGTGGTTCACATTGTCGAACAGTGACTTAAATCAGATTCGAACCGTTCAGAAAGTAGGTGTTGTGCCATATCATGTCCTTATCCATATCCTGATACCAGTAGAGTTCTTGGTACCACTTTAGAATAAGACTACCTTTATAAAGGCTTCATACATGGCTTACAATGGTTACTAATTAGGTTGTAATTGCTTTATAATTCATTAATAATCAGTTATAACACATACGTACAGTAGAAAGGGCAACAATGACCTGTTGTTTGCCAAATAGTGAACTATATTACACAGCAACTTATATTGTTGCCCTTTCTACGTATGTGTTATAACTGATTATTAATGATTCTTAAGGCATTTACAACCTAATTATTAAGCCTTAATTAACTAATTGTAAACCATTTATAAACCCTTTATAAAGGTAGTCTTAATTTTAAAGTGGTACCGAGTTCTTTCTTGTTTGTTTTTTTATTTAGCCTTGTTCATTTTGCTACATTTTGTTACAGTCTTCTTTTAAAGTTAGAGTGGGAAATAAAACTTTTATTTTCTTGCATTAGTATATTATTTAAATGAATAGTAATTAATCATTTCAGTGTTTCGTCCTATCACCAAGAATCATCATTCTCTCAAATATACCCTGAAATATTACTTTAGGGCGTTATCTCCCACCCCTACTGTAAAGCCAGTCCTGCCTCACAACAGCCGCAATGCATAAGGCGCCGCATGGACTGGATAGGTCCATTCCCGGTGCTTTTTTTTTTTTTTTTTGCATTTTTCCTGCTCTACCATACCTGATCTACAATTCCCAGGTGAGTAGATTCAGGTGTGTAAGAGCATGGCAACACTAAAATAGGCCATCCACCACTGAGAAATAATGGGACCAACTATTAATGGGAAACATGAGCCACATGAATGTCATTATTCAATTAGACTGCACACACAAAGGAGCCAGACCGAGCTGCTATTAGTGCAAACACACTACCCTCTCCACGGACCAATCACACGCCTCACACCATCCATCTGAACACACCAAACGATTCTGATATCTGAACACTGAATCCAGATTAAAAGCTTTATAACATAAAAAATTAGGACAAAATAATAGAACGTCTTTAGAACAACTTTAGACAAGTGTACAATTAGGACTAAGATATTCCACATAAACCATTATATTGTGGCACTTTTACAAGAAACAGCTCACAGGCCATTCATTCATTCTAGAGACCACAACTAGACATTTTAACATTAATAAAAAATGAGGAAATTGAGACCTAATTTAAGACATTATTAATCTAATGTCTGATCATGTCTCAATTCATTATTATTTACATAATAATAAGTCTTAGGCATTAAAAATGAGACAAGTTTAATAATGTCTCAACTAGTGTCAATTTCAAATGAGTAAATACATAATTTAACAATTTAACAATGTTTATTACTGTTGTAATTGCTGTTATTTGTGACCCTTATTTTAAGCTAGTTACCAAATTGTGGGACTACATCTTATCCACATTCATCAACCTGTCTTGCTTGATTGCTCCCAGAAATGTGTGTGTGACCCAATATATATGTCTTGCATATATCCTGCAATCCATCAGCCTTTAAAGATTTTAGGAATGCCACCCTGGCATCCCTCTGCTTACCTAATATGTTGTTATCACTAATAAAATAAAAGCTAATAATGTTATTCTTATCTGATATGGTTTAAATCACAGATTGTTTCACATATAGACCTGCAGGATTAAAATAAACAACTGCACTGCTGTCAAAGAAAGACACAGAGCACACTGATAGGTCAACTGAACACAAAGACAAACCAATCAGGGTGTAAATCAGGTCTATACTGAGCTCAAGAATAGACCAATCAGGATGTTCTGTATGTACGACTAACAGCGTACATCTCACCTAGTGTCTCACCTAGTCACTCCTAAAAATAATGTATGCGAAAGTCCTGCAGGTATCAGGAAGACACGTGTGAAAATTCCACGAGTCTCGGGAGGAGTGTGATGTCTGATATTTTTAAACAACAAAAAATGAGGCGCAGCATATTAAAAAGAAGTTGCACTAAGTTGGGGATTGCATCCTTATATATTTATATATTTATATATATATATATATATATATATATGTTGCTCTGTTCGGGGCTGGAGCGCACCGGTGGACGGAGCTCCTCCACCACCCCAATCTCTGCTCTTCCCTTTACCTCACGCCACCCCCCTACTTTACACGGGTCCTACATTTCTGTACAATTCAACCCAATCTGTCCTTCTTCCTCTGCCGCGTTGCTAGGCAACCGTCTCCGCTGTGCTCCCCCACTTCTCCCCATCTCTCTCTCTCTCTCTCTGGCGCTTTTTTTTTTTCCTCTCTCAAAACCTCTGCTTAGGGTGTTGCTATAGAAACAGATTTATTTAAAACGAGAAAAAAAAAGGACAAGCGAAAAACAGAAAAAAAAGAAAATTAGCTTTCTGTGTATTTTTTTTCTCTCTTTCTTTTTTACCCGCCCCCTCACACGACACCCCCCCCCCCCCCGCCCCCTCACCGCCCCCGACAACACACAACTGGACACAACACAACATACGGTATGACATCATCATCCAGTGGCACAAAGAAATCCATATGCGTCGGGTTCACGCTGTGTCAGATATTATTTGTGTGCAAAAATAATAAATAATATATGAAATAATGTGATGATGTAACTGATTAATTGTGCGATGTTTTAAATCTTATGAAAGAGACTGTGCAGATGTTTTTTATGTTTTTTGTTCATTCTTTGCTGTTGGACGCATACATAAACTCAGGATGGGATTAAACCAGGGGTGGACAACACTTACAAATTGAATAATTGTGTCCTTTCGTACTGTTCTGAATATTCTAATATATTCTAGTATTATTCAGAAAGATTAATAACAACCTTACTGAACTCCTTAATATTTTCATGAATAAATGTATACAAATACAAATATAAGAGATGGTCTGAATCCTGATTAGGTCCTGCTTCATGCACACACTCAGTCTGAAGCTGTTCAGTCATCCTCACTTATTCATACCGATGTGTTCTCTCAGCAATCATTAAATTATATTAATTCAGTCTATCTAAGGAAGCAGAATAATAATAATATAAAATTCTGGGTGTAGAGGTTCTAAATGGTCCAGGGGACTAAGGAGCAGACAGTATATTTGAAGCTCTGTTGAATCCTGAATCATTCTGCTTTGCCATCAGCAGCCGGAGTCTGAGAGAGAGCACGATTGGCCATGCTCTCTGTGTGTGTGTGTATGTGTGTGTGTAATGTTGTAGTGTGTAACTCCTAGTGTAATGTTGTTTAGCATAGGCATCTGTTAGCTGATGTATCAGAGCTGAAGATCCAGTGATTTCCTCTGATTGCGCTGCTATCCAATAGTGTTGCATCAGCAGCAGCTGGAAAAGAGGCAGATTCAGAACTTCACGTGAATCAGAAGAGGCATGTGCTGCTGTTCACACTCCTAGTGCTGAGAGCATTACCAGCACTACGATGGGGAGGAAAAAGGAGTGGGAGGGGAAATTGGCTTCCAAATTGGTCAAAAATGGGATACAATTAGAAATAAATAATTAAAATGAATTCTAGGGGTATCAGCAGATAACTGCACTCTGATAAAAATGGTTAATAATAACGATACAGGGATTACGATTCAATGTATGATGATGATATTTTGTGATACTGTGAGCAAGGTGATATATTGATATATTGCAACTGTTTAAACCTAGGAAAATTTAGACAAATAGTAATAAAGCAAAAATCACTATAATATTCACTAAATCACTAAAATATTGCTTTTTATTCAATCAGAAAAAAGTGGGATATTACCACAGTGTACACCACTGTAATCTAGTGTAACACAGTACTAAATGAACCACTGCCTGACTCTACACTTTACAATAAATATCAATACAATATGATTTTTTGTGCCACGGGTTCCACAACAAAAAAATCACTTACTTTATTAATTCAAAGATGCTGAAAGTGAAAAAAAAAAATTCACTTATATTGATAGGAGCTCCCTGATACCTGGCCAATTGGTATCCTATATACTGGGACTTTATATCTGGCTCGCTTGCGCGCTTTTACTTAAGAGTGAATAAGTGAGACAGAGTCACTTGCAGTCCTCCAGGTGGACAGTTGTTTTCGGTTGAGAGTACGCTGTGTGTTATTGGTCATTTCAAGCATTCTTAAGTGCCTTGAGTTGCAGAAAGGCACTGTATAAGTGTAACTGTAAGATTTGCACTCAACCTCTCTCTTTCATAGTGCATCAGTTCAGTGCAGTTCTGCAGCTCCATGGCAGAGAATTCAAACACAGGGAATATGTCTGTACAGTCCATGCTGGGCAAAAGTTGGGGTTAGGTTACCTAGGTATCTAAATGTTATAGCTATATCTAGTCTTACATCAAGGAAAGTTTACAGCTTTGAGCACATGGACAACGAAAATGTTTTCTAGAGGAAGAATTATCATCAAGAGTAAAGGTGAGGAACTGAAGCCTAAATACACTGTAGCAGCTATTAAGCATGGTGGTGGTAGCTGGTTTGAAACCAATATGTTAGACTGTGTGTTAGTGATGAAGATGAGGAGGGATGAGGGAATGCATAGTGGGACATGGTAAAAGTCATGGAGTCATTTTCTGGTCTAATTTCAAGACACACCATAGTTTAAGGTGCACTGTGTAACACTAGTAAGGAACAAGGGTGTTGCCATGTTTTCGTTATTTAAAATTAAATGCGCACTGGATGTTAATCTACACAGATTTCTCTCCTGAAAACTGTTTATTTGGATGAGTGAAGTGCTTCAGTTTACTTACAGTTAGCTTAGATTTCCAGATTTCCACTCAGGCCGGGTGCAGCATTAGCATTAGTGGCTAAGTGCTGCGTTAAGCCAGGGCAATATTAGCTAGCCATTCGTTCCACGTAGCGGCTAAAGCTAATACTACTCCAGCAGTGCTAGACGGTGTTAATAGCAGGCTACAGTCTGATTATGCTCTAGATACTCTAGCTAAAATGCAGATTATAGTGCAAAAAATATGATAGTTTCAGATATTATGGGATATTTTCATGCTGCACTGTAAAACACTGCAGACTCTAACTAAGCTGTGTGATGTTTCTTCTGAGAACTCTCCTCAGCACTGCCGGCTGCATAATAATGATCCACTGCATTTAATTGGGTCTCTTCGGTTACTTAGGGCTCTTGTTAAGTTTTGGTAAATGCATGGATGCTTATGCAATAATGTTCATTAGTTGCATGAACGTACTCAACACACACACACACACACACACATTTTCACAGTCCTAGGCCTACTTGAAGGCCTCTGGCCGTAACACCCAAACCACATCAGAGTGTGTCCTTTATTAGCTTGCCCATGTACATAAATAGAGCACATTAGGAAACACACGGCAACCAGATGCTCGTTGTGTGTATGTGCTACTGTGTGTGTGTGTGTGCGTGCGCGTGTATGTGTGCGCATGTTTGGGGGAAAATTATACCTGTTGTCCCAATGGGTTTGGGTACTAAGCCTAGTAGTGGCGACTGTGTGTGTGTGTGTGTGTGTGTGTGTGTGTGTGTGAACCTTTACACCTGTGCTCTACATATCTGTAACACAGATGAAGAATGGGTGTTGTCACAGGCCCTGCTGGTGTAACCCACCTGCATCTTCTACTATTTTATCTACATTAAAAGGTAAAAAGCCCTGCTTTTAACACACAAAGAGGAAGAGCAACTTCTGAGGGCTGTGTGTAAGGCAAGCAATTACACTGATGAGATAATTTAGTAGCGTTTAATCAGGAAAAAGCACTAAACTATACTTTAAAACGTACAGATAGACTTGCTGTTTTGCCATGCGCTTGCGTAGACAGCCGACTGCATTGTGAACGTAACCCTTCACACACTTGTACGTGTGTTACTGGAGGCTACCACTAGAGGCCTCCACTTGCCACAGCGGCATGGACACATCATACAGATGGAAGAGTAAGTAAATGATGTGTTGGTTGGTTGGTTGATGCTGCAGTTGGTCTGCAGGTTTAGGTTCAGCAACAGTATGTGCTGAAAGAATGAGGTCAGCTGACTCTACCTGAATATACTGAATATAGACCAGGTTATTCCATTAATGGATATTTTTTTTCTTCCCTGATGAACACGAACATATTCCAAGATGAACAATGTCAGGATTGATGGTGCTGGAATTGTGAAAGAGTTCAGGGTTCAGGGAGCATGAGATCATCATTTATCATTTTCACACATGGATTGAGAGAGAGTTCACCACAGAGTCCAGATCTTAACCTCATTGAGAATCTTTGGGATAAAGTGCTGGATGGAGAAGAGCTGCTTTGTGCAGCGGTTGGTCAGACTCTACCATCATCAAAGATCTTGGTGAAACATTACTTAATGCAGCACTGGATTAAAATAAATCGTGTGACGTTGCAGAAGCTTATTGAAACAATACCACAGTGAATGTCAGAGTGCTGCAATTAAAGCTAAAGGCGCTCCAACCAAATATTACAGTGTGTGATTCCTACCCTTCAAAAAAAGAACCAATCAGGTCGCTGCTTACACTGAGAATAGAAGAGTGTCAGCTCTCTATGGAGATCTGCACAAGCGCAGGTGCCAGGACAGGCTAAAAAAATCATGTTTTTGTGTATTATTGAGCCAGATGCTACAAGCTAATCATGTGGTTTGTGTGTATTTTTATCTGTGATGTAAAATATGTTGTTGAAATGGTAATTAGTTTGCTGATTTCTTCAGTTTAAAGTAGTTTGGTCTCTCCATGCATACACAGCTGTGTAGTGCACTGTAAGTATATCTCCACCCTTATACTGACCACTGAGGTCCAGCAGGACCAGAGTCTTCAGTCTACTGATCCAGTTCTACTCATCCCATAAGCAGGAGAACTGGAGAAGAGTTCACTAAATCCAGCTACAGAACCACAAATCCAGGGGGTGGAGCTTAATCTGACCCAACTCCTCCTACATTGTGTTCTCATTGGTCTGAAGCAGATAGAATCGATACCTTATCCTCACTTAGTGGACTTATGGGAGGAGATGGATCAGATCAAGCCCCACCCCCTGGACATGTGGTTGGTATTTCATTAAATCAGAACCGTCCAATCACACACCTCCCATTTAACAGAAAACACAGTGTAACACCAAGTATCCTGTATTTGTGTTTTCTGTATAAATTTGATTTTTTTTCTGAACTTCATTTTTCTATATGAATTTAAATCCTCTTTTCTTTCTGAATTTACATTTTCTTGCTCTTCATTTTTATTTCCCTTTTTTGAATTTGAAATTGTTTCTTTCAGTAAATCTAATTTCATTTTAATTCACATATTTTCATGCATTTGATCTCTCTCTCTTTTTCTCTCTGAAATTGAATTTCATTTCCATCTGAATCTATTTATCTCTCTCAATCTGGTTTCTGCATTATTTTATTTCATGTATCTATCAGAATTATGTTCCTTTTAAATGTTTGTCTCCATGTAAATTAGAATAATCTCTGTAAATTTGTGTTTGAATTCCATTTTTTGGGGAATTTTGTTTCTCTAATTGGTTTATTTGAATTTTCTGACCGCTAAATACAAAAGTAGGTAAAAATTTTCCATTTTTAGTTTTTGATTCTCTTACTCTCACAATCGGAATTTCCGGAAAAATGAACAAATTAATCTTTTCTTTATTTTAAATGTTTTTCCATTTTTGCTTTTCGCAAGTTGGATTATACCATCAGATTTGTGTTACAAGACACAAAAATGGACAAGTCTAAAAATGGAGAGAAAAATAAACTTTTCATTTTTCTTGAAATTCTGTTTGTGAAAGTTTGAAATGAAAAACTAGATAATAATTTGAATTAAAATCCATTTCTTCTTTATTATACAGAATGGAAAGAAATATGTGATTAAGTTTTATACCCAATTTTCTATTTTTAAATTTAGCTTGATACAGTGAATTTGTGTATTTGAATTAGCTTTCCCTTTTTCTCTCTCTCTTTATATGTGATTATTTTCCTTAAATTGACTTTCTCTCTTTTTTTATTTAGTCTCTCCTCCCCGACTCTCTCTCTCTCTCTTTTCCTCATTCTCTCATCCAGTTTGACAGCGGGGAATGATTGAAGTGTGTCAGCCCTAATTCTGACTGACATGCACTGTCAAATATGCAAACGCTTGACTTTTGCATGCACACACACACACACACACATTTATCACTGTCTCTGTCTGGGTTTTTCTGGGCCTCGTGTGATATTATGCCCATACTAACCCCTACAGTAACCTTAGCCTTAAAAAAAAAAAACAATACAGTGGATCTAAATGAGATTTTTCTACCTAAAATGTATTTCTTTACAGTACAGTAGCAGTAAAAATCTGGACACACCTTCTCATTCAGTGTTTTTATTTTCCTTTTTTTCTATATACTCTGTGAAGAAGCATTTAGAAAACTATTATTCTGTGCAGTCTATTTTCACACCTTCCACCTGTGTTGCTAAAATAGCAACAGTGCTTGTGAATATATCTACACTGATGGGTGCGGTGTAGTGGTCTGGAAGTGCGGTGCGGCGAGGTGCATCAGGTGAGTGTCTGCCATATTGCAATCTTAGCAACGGAAAACACAGGTGCATCACTGACTGATTTAAACCCTGACAACAGTCAACCGTCAGATGTTCAATGCTATCTTGGCAACTCAGGCACTCCGTGCACACTCAACACCAGTGCAACCCCCCCTGCTCCTTACACGAAACTTCACAGCATGAACGTGCAGGTCAGTATCGTCTGCTGAGAAACGCAGAGGCTCTGCACCATTAAAATAGCGATTCATCAAAATCAGAGCATACCTGGCTCCCAAAGGAAATGACAAGTGACACGCTGATTGTTTTGTTTTTAAATTGCACCCGAAACACACCTATGATTATTTCAAATTAGAAGAGTATTAATACATGCCTTTTGCTGTTTCAAATCACACAAGGCGTCCTGGTCTTCCTTTTCTGGTCGGTCCTGATGAGAGCCAGTTTCATCATAACATTTTTGATAATCTGTACATACGATAATCTGCACATACTTTCAAAGTTCTTGAATTTTTTGAGAATATCTTTTTTTTTCCGTGAATTGGATTTGAAATCAATTTCATTTATCTATGTAAATCTGGGTTCTCCATTCATTTATTTATATCTCTTCTCTCTAATTTGATTTCCATTTCTGACACACACACACACACACAAACACACACAAACACACACACATACACACATAAATTGTCCTTATATACACATGATTCTGTCTTGTTGGGTAAAAAGCAGTGGTGTGTCTCAGTGGTTCTCACAGTTTAATGGACTATAAGGGTCTAATAAGGACAGTCATTATTTTCCTGCACTGAAGCAGACATGAGTCATTTTCCAGAAGATCACAGAACATCTCTGTTCATCCATGAAAACTGAGACAACAATCATACAGCGCTAATAAACGTTCACCATCTCATATCTCACTACACTTCCTCTCACATCACATTATAATACATTATTCTGTAGCACTGAGAGATACAGATAGATATACCCAAATAGCTCCCACTGTAGACAAATATCCAATATATATATAAATATTCAAATATGTTCTTCAGTGATTAGCAGTGATTAGCATGGTGGTGGTGTATGAGGTGTTAGTGAGTGTTGAGCTGGTACAGTGAGTGGATTAGATACAGCAGTGATTAGCAGTGATTAGCATGGTGGTGGTGTATGAGGTGTTAGTGAGTGTTGAGCTGGTGGTACAGTGAGTGGATCAGATACAGCAGTGATTAGCAGTGATTAGCATGGTGGTGGTGTATGAGGTGTTAGTGTGTGTTGAGCTGGTACAGTGAGTGGATCAGATACAGCAGTGATTAGCAGTGATTAGCATGGTGGTGGTGTATGAGGTGTTAGTGAGTGTTGAGCTGGTACAGTGAGTGGATTAGATACAGCAGTGATTAGCAGTGATTAGCATGGTGGTGGTGTATGAGGTGTTAGTGAGTGTTGAGCTGGTGGTACAGTGAGTGGATCAGATACAGCAGTGATTAGCATGGTGGTGGTGTATGAGGTGTTAGTGAGTGTTGAGCTGGTACAGTGAGTGGATCAGATACAGCAGTGATTAGCAGTGATTAGCATGGTGGTGGTGTATGAGGTGTTAGTGAGTGTTGAGCTGGTGGTACAGTGAGTGGATCAGATACAGCAGTGATTAGCATGGTGGTGGTGTATGAGGTGTTAGTGTGTGTTGAGCTGGTGGTACAGTGAGTGGATCAGATACAGCAGTGATTAGTACTGATTAGCATGGTGGTGGTGTATGAGGTGTTAGTGAGTGTTGAGCTGGTGGTACAGTGAGTGGATCAGATACAGCAGTGATTAGCATGGTGGTGGTGTATGAGGTGTTAGTGTGTGTTGAGCTGGTACAGTGAGTGGATCAGATACAGCAGTGATTAGCAGTGATTAGCATGGTGGTGGTGTATGAGGTGTTAGTGTGTGTTGAGCTGGTACAGTGAGTGGATCAGATACAGCAGTGATTAGCATGGTGGTGGTGTATGAGGTGTTAGTGTGTGGTTGAGCTGGTACAGTGAGTGGATCAGATACAGCAGTGATTAGCATGGTGGTGGTGTATGAGGTGTTAGTGTGTGTTGAGCTGGTACAGTGAGTGGATCAGATACAGCAGTGATTAGCACTGATTAGCATGGTGGTGGTGTATGAGGTGTTAGTGAGTGTTGAGCTGGTGGTACAGTGAGTGGATCAGATACAGCAGTGATTAGCATGGTGGTGGTGTATGAGGTGTTAGTGAGTGTTGAGCTGGTGGTACAGTGAGTGGATCAGATACAGCAGTGATTAGCATGGTGGTGGTGTATGAGGTGTTAGTGAGTGTTGAGCTGGTGGTACAGTGAGTGGATCAGATACAGCAGTGATTAGCAGTGATTAGCATGGTGGTGGTGTATGAGGTGTTAGTGAGTGTTGAGCTGGTGGTACAGTGAGTGGATCAGATACAGCAGTGATTAGCATGGTGGTGGTGTATGAGGTGTTAGTGTGTGTTGAGCTGGTACAGTGAGTGGATCAGATACAGCAGTGATTAGCAGTGATTAGCATGGTGGTGGTGTATGAGGTGTTAGTGTGTGTTGAGCTGGTGGTACAGTGAGTGGATCAGATACAGCAGTGCTGCTGGAGTTTTTAAGCATTTACACAACATAAAGCACATTTACACTTTCGTAAAAAGAAAAAGAAACACAGAGAACTCACAATAACTATGAAATATATTTAAGTATTTCTATAAAGAAATTACAAATAAAGGCAGAGAGCGTTTCCTACACCTTCAAAAGACTATTAGAAACTGGAGGAAACTGCTACAGGAAGACGTCTGGCTGACCCACATGGAAACAGCTTTAGCCTTTAGCTCAGATTAACACTGAACTACGTCTCACCAGTGAAGCGAATAATTCTGTCAGGTGAAGTGCAACACTAACACACGATAAGATGGGAAAATAAAAAAAGCAGCTTGTCTGAATCATACAGCACTGCTACTGAACTACTGAACAGTAGCAGTGTTCTAAAACCTTAGCCTGGAAATGTGTGTAATTTATTATTTATATTTACACTCGTATATTTAAATACTATAATCACTACTATCTAAACAACAGGTTGGTCTTTTAAACAAAAGCGTGTTCATTCAGAACAACAGAATACTGATATCCTCTGATATAACTAAGAGAAAAGAGTCCTTTTGTTCTGTTTGACACATATACAGTCAGTCCTGGACTACTGAAGAAAACAACAGGACACAGAGCTCAAAGAACACCTCTCCTCTAGACTCTCTCAATTACATACAATATGATACAATTCAAATCTTAAAAATATTACATTTAATCAAAATATAATTCCCTCAAAATTGCAGACTAGAATCAAAACCAAGACTGGGCGCCAAGTGGTCCAGCGGTCTAAAGCGATGCCACTATTAGCGGGAGGTCGCCGGTTCGAACCCCCGCTCATGCAGCTTTGCCATAATAACCCTGCTCCCTCTGGGTGGGTACAGTAGATGGCGCTCTCTTCCCACATCACTCCTAGGGTGATGTCCGCAGCACAGGGCTTCTGTGAGCTCATGTATCGGAAAGAAGCGGTGGCTGACTTCACATGTATTTGAGAAAGCACATAGATAGTTTTCACCCTCCTGTGGAGGGCTGGGGCATTACTAGTGATGGGGGACTCCTAATGAGTGGGGTGTGAATGAATTGGCTGTGTAAATTGGGGAGAAAATGGAAAAAAGACTGATTTGTTACATTGTATTTGGTAGATTTAGTTTTAGTTTCACACTGCACAATTAACAGCTTTTCTACATCCTGTCATCTTAACCTACAGTATGTGGGCGGACTCTCTCTCTATAATTGATATACACTGATTTTTATGAAGAATGTCGTCAGTTTAAAAAGTTGCTTTTTTTTAGGTGTTCTGCCTCCCTGCCAGAATTTGATCTCCTTTACAGTTACAGTACATACAGAATCACCAGTGTAATCTGTACCCATACTGCAGAAGAACTGGACCGTGGTTCAGTAGATCCAGACTGAGTCCACCTCTTTTGGTTCACCAAATTGTGGTCCTTTGGTCCAGCTTCTTTCACAACTAAAGCAAAGTGAACAGTCTGAAATTCTTCTCATGGCTCAAAAAACAGATCTGCTGGAACCCACTGGGTCTGGTGTAGACAGACAGTGGTGTCAGATCTCATGAGTGCTGAAGAAGAATGAAAAGACTTTGCTTTCAAGTTCCTTTACAATGTCACCACAAAATTCTACAAGTTGCAGTTGCTCCCTTTTAGGTTTCTTTTTAACAGGGTTCAACAAACATTGTGGTGTTTCACCTGGATGTAAGTAAGTAAATGATGTGTTGGTTGGCTGATGCTGCAGTTGGTCTGCAGGTTTAGGTTCCGTAACAGTATGTGCTGAAAGAATGAGGTCAGCTGACTCTACCTGAATATACTGAATATAGACCAGGTTATTCTTCCATCAATGGATTTTTTCTTCTCTGATGAAAACAAACATATTCCAAGATGAACAATATCAGGATTGATGGAGCTGGAATTGTGAAAGAGTTCAGGGTTCAGGGAGCATGAGATCATCATTTATCATTTTCACACATGGATTGAGAGAGAGTTCACCACAGAGTCCAGATCTTAACCTCACTGAGAATCTTTGGGATAAAGTGCTGGATGGAGAAGAGCATGCTTTGTGCAGCGGTTGGTCAGACTCTACCATCATCAATGCTGCTGCAAGATCTTGGTGAAAAATTAATTAATGCAGCACTGGATTAAAATAAATCTTGTGACGTTGCTGAAGCTTATTGAAACAATGCCACAGTGAAGGCGTGCCTCAATCATAGACAAAGGTGGTCCAACCAAATATTTGAGTTTTTGGTCCAGGCAGTTTATTATCAGAGCAAAATCCCAATCAAAATGCTAAATCCCAAATCAGGTTCCAACCAGTTAAAATATTACTGGCCAGCAAGTTCTAATGGAACAAAGAATAAGAGCTTATCTTTGCTAAAAAAAAAAAAAAAGAACCCAAAAGAGGATTTAGTCCCTTTTAGAGGCCACTTACATTGTGAAGATGAAAAGCATTGAGGACAATTTCAGTTGATTCTCTTTAAGTTTCACTTTACCATAGGTCTAAATGAGCTGTGGTGTGAACAGAAAGTGGTCTGAAAGTGAAAAGAACTGGAAGAAGAACGGGACTACTCTTAGAGAGCATCGGGATCAAATTCGGTTCATTTTCTTTTAATGGAAATTTAAATCAAGGTCTTAAGAAGATGATAGTGTGAACAGAAAATGGTCTAATGCTACATTCAATTCAACACAAAACAGGTCATGAGCTGCGATCATTGTGTTACTTTTGAGGTGTGATTAGATCTAAAATATGAACCTGTTCTTACAGAGTTTTACACAGTTTATAATTCAGTATTACACTGTAGTTACTGTGTAATAAAACAATAATAAAGCCTGTGATTTGTTTAATACTGCTGTGATGCTCTGTAATGTACACACACAAGTTATTAATAATAAAAGCCCTGACAGTGTTTGTTGTTACAGGGTTAAATTCCCCAGATTCATTAAACTCGCTGAGCAGAGACAACATACCACAAACACCTCCCCAGCTGAGCTAATGAAAGAACAGCAACACGCTAATGAAAAGAAAACATCATTTCAAACTTCATACCGGATCCTTCTCCTCCCATCCCTTCAGTCTCATCACCACTGCTGACACATTCACTCCTCCCTCCCTCCCTCCCTCCATCATACGCATCCCTGTCACTCACTCTCCTCCCCTGCTGTCATTCTCTCTCTCTCTCTCTTCATCCCACCATCTCAGAAACTAGCTGACTCCTTCTCTTCTGAGAAGACGACCACTCCGACTCCACTCCTCTTTCTCTCTGTCTCACCATCTGTCTCTCATTCTCCTCGTTTATTTGACAGTGCCGACGGTTCTGCGGAGATCATTCAACACTGAGTCCCCAGACAAACCCCAAATATATACACACCAGTCTTCATCTTTCTGTGTCGCCTGGTTCTGAAATTGACCACAGATGCAGGTCAGGGCAGCACAGCCAAAGGTCTGGAGTGCTAGAACCTGAAACCCCCTTAAAACGGCAAGACTTTTATTCTGTAATTTATTTAAAGGTTCATAGTCCAAGCATTAAAGCTTACATTAAAGGACCATTCAGGAATATATATTTACAGTAGTAGATGATCAAATGATCAGGATGTGTCATCAAATGGGAATTTCTTGGCAGCAGAGCTAAAGCCAGTATTTTATAACTAGAACTGCGCAGTACGTCACAGAACTCTGTGACGTACAGAAACTGAAAGTTAGACTTTATTTTGACTCAATGTAGCGACGAATGTGATTATACGTTGAGAGATTACCTTACATCCAAAACGAGTAACGGTAAACGTTACTCATGGCCATTTCCAGGCAACTAACTAGCTGTTTTTATCTGTTTATTTCCAGTCTACATGGGCAGGAGACTGCTGCTTTAACTGCAAAAAACAACCTGTTTAGATGTTTAAAACACCAAAATCAACATATCTGGGACAAATCCAACATCTCCCTCTCCCTAAAAAGAAATACTTTTTTGATTGCAGACAGTACCAACCCAATATATTTAATGTTTTGTCTGATCCACTTAATTTCCTTCATAAATCTATATATATTCCTTATTTAAAAAATAAAAACACGTGTGACAGTAAAACATAAAGCATTTAGTAAAGCATGATGTAGTCATTATTCCTTTCCACAACATTTAAACATTAAATATTTCAGGTGTTATTTTATTCCCTTCTTCCAGCAAACACGTCAAGTAACAGTACCCTCTTCATTCACAGGCATGCCATTGTATTGTTGAAAAATACACAAAATACAGTGTTATGAAAAAGTTTGTGTACCTCTGATAATTTTCATTATTTTTCTTAATAAATCATTGGTTGTTCAGATCAGTAATTTTAGATAAATATATCATAAAGCAGACGAACACAGTGATATTAGAGGAGTGAAATGAAGTTTATAGGATTTACAGAAAGCGTGCAATAATTCTTTAAACTAAAGTAGGCAGGTGCATAAATATGAGCTCCCTTGTTCTTTTATTGATTTGAATATCTTAAGCACTAATTATTGGAACACAAAATTTGTGTATGGGAGAGAAATGCAGAAGAAGCCTTTTCTGAGCCACAAACAGAGTCACTTGAGGTATGCTAAAGCTAAAGCACATTTGAACAAGCAGCTTCATGTTGGAATAAGTTTCTGTGGACTGATGAATCTAAAATTGAGTTATCTGGAGGGCAGTTATTTATGCATGGAGAAAAAAGAAAACAGCATTTCAACACAAACACTTTACTGCTCCCCACAGTAAAATTAGTGCCAGTTCCATCATGCTGTGGGGATTTGGTGGATCAGTGCAGGTACTGGGAATCTTGTTAAGGTTGAGAATCTCATGGATTCCAGTCAAAATCAGCAGATTCTTCAGAACAATGTTGAAGAATCAGTGAGAAAGTTAAAGTTAAAGCACCGGGGCTGGATCCTTCAACAAGACAACGACCCTAAACACTAAACCCTAAACTCTGCTCTAAATCTACTAAAGCTTTCATGCAGATGAACAAGTACGATCAGAAGGTTTCTACGATCAGAAACCTGAATCAAACCTGACTGAATTGGAGATGATTTATAAAGAAGAATGATCCAAAATATCTTCAACCAGAAGCTTCAACCAGACTCTCATTGGAAGCTATAGGAAGAGTTTAGAGGCTGTTATTTTTTACAAAAGCAGGAGCTACTAAATATTTTTGTATGTATAAGTTTTTTTTTAAGTTTACATTGATGCACCTGCCTAATTTAATTTCAATAATTATTGCACACTTTCTGTAAATCCTATAAACTTCATTTCACTTCTCAAACATCTCTGTGTTCATCTGCTATATGATATATTTAACTGAAATTGCTGATCTGAACAACCAATGATTTATAAAGGAAAATTATGTGGGTGCCTTAAAGTCAGCCTATGTTACTCTAAGATTCAATTGTATGTTTCTGCATTAATACTGTATCCCAGAAGTGTAGTGACACGCCCCCATACCCTGATAGACCCAGTCTTTTGCTGATAGCAATCTGACCACAATACACATATTCTAGATTCCTGTATAGGGAGACGTATGACTAAGCAAATAATGATTACAATCACCCGTTGACATCAGTTAATTCTGGTGTGGTACTGTGATAAGATGCAGCACCTGTGCAGTTGTGAAATGTCTTTCCTACTAAATATTCCACAGCCAACTGTCAGTAATATTGTAACACAAGCAACTAAGCCATGAAGTGACAGACCACATAAAATAACGTACTATGGAGAGGAACTCATCACTACAAACCTGAAGACCTCTTCATGTGGCTACAGATTAGATCAAGAACAGGAAAGCATGGAGAGCTTCATGGAATGGGTTTGAAACACAATGCAAAGCATTGGATTCAAGGGTGTAAAGCATACTGCCACTGGACATTTCAGAGCGGTGGAGGCATGTTCTCTGGAGTGATAAATCACACTTCTCCGTCTGCCAATCTGGTGGACAAGTGTGCATTTAGCAGTTCCCAAGAGAACCGTGCTTGCCTGACCTCATTTTGCCAAGTGAAATTTTGGTGGAGGAGGAATTATGCTTTAAAATACCAAAATATGTTACAGGAACAGTTTGGGAAGGGCCTTTTCCTGTTCCAACATTACTGCACACCAGTGCACAAAGCTTCATCCACATAGACATGAATTAAGGAGTAGAATCTGGGGTAGAAGAACATGACTGGTCTGCACAGAGTCCTGATCTCAACCTAATACAACACCTTTAGGATGAACAGAGTGGACAGACTTCTCATCCAGTATCAGTGCCTGACCTTACAAATGCTCTTCTAGAAGAATGTTCACTAATTCACATAAATACACTCCTAAACCTTGTGAAAATCCTTCTCAGAAGAGTTCCCACATCATATCAAACCCAATGGAATAAGAATGGTATGTCATATGTGTGCGCATACGCGTGTAAAGGCAGACGAGCAAATACTTTTGCACCTGTAGTGTATGAATGTAAGTCTTTTGTTAAACTGACTATACCACATGTAGCATTTTCAGAAATCTATAAATTATTTATATGGATATATACTGTATAAATGTTTACATTATATACAAAACACAAGTACATATTGTTATTTTAAATATTGTATGGTCTATTCAGGTCTATTCAACGTTCATTGTGATGTGCTGGCTCGTGACACTCAGGTGCTGTGTGCGCGCGCGCGTGTCTGTACAGAACGCGCGGGAACAAGGCAGTCTGCACGAGACTCTCTCTCTCTCTGAGGACTAGCACCAGTCCGACTGCACACACACACACACACACACCAAACATGAATGCTGATGAGGGCGGACGACGGCTCGTGCTAACCGCAGCTCAGAGCTAACCCTTCTTTGTGTGTGATAGCTGATCGTGTGTGCGCGCGCGCGCGCGTGTGTGTGCGTGAGCGCGTGCCATGTCTTTTATGTGGATAAAACGGGGGAAGGTCATGGTATATCAGGACACACACACACACGCGCGCGCGCGAACACACGCAGGCTGTGTCTGAGCTTACACAGTATGAGTTATTAAACAAAGACTGCTGTACTGATTTTCAATACAGCTGATCAACACCAGCATCACCTACCTACACACACACACACACACACACTTATATACATATAAGAAAAATGAAAGAAAGACAGAGTAATACAGAGAATAAAAGAGGAAGATGGGGAAAGATGGTCAAGGAGACAAGAAAAGAGATAAACAATAAGAGAGACAGAAATTATGAGAGGTGGAGAGAGACAGAATGAATGATAGTAAAGGAGTAAGAATGAGGTAGAGAGAGAGAAAGACAGAAAGAGAGAGAGAGAGAGAGTACAAAGACAGACAGAATGAAAAAGGGAGAAAAAATAGAAGCCAGATAAATGAAGAGAGAGAAGAAACGAGACACATAAAGAAAGATATTGTAAATGAGAGAGAAAAGAAATGAAAAAAAGAGAACAAGACACGAGAGAGAGAAAGAGAATTGTTGAGAATGAGAAACAGAGAGAAAGAGACATGATAGAGAGGAGAGGAGAGATAGAGAGAGAGAGAAATACAGTGAATCAAAGACAAGAAGACACAAAATGATAATAGAAAAAAAAAACGTGGCCAGCACTGTCTGGACTTCCTCAGGTATAACTGACTGCCTATATACACCATGTGATACGGCGTGTGTGTGTGTGTGTGTGTGTGTGTGAAGGCTGCTTACCTCTGTGAACGGAGACCCCGATGGCTAAAGTTAAAATCCAAACCGAAGCCATGGCTGAGCCCCCGACCCCCAGCCGCTGCCCCCACCATCAATTCAGCTCTACAGCCCCCCACTACTGCCGCTGCTGCGGGGGTCCGTCCGCGCGCTCCTCCCGAGCATCCCGCGCGCTGCTGCTGCTGCTGCTGTCTCCTCCTCTCGATCTGTGGCTTCCCTTTCACTACATCCCTTCATTAACAAGACTCTACCTCTACCTCTCTCTCTCTCTCCTCCTCACTCTCTCACTGTCTCACTCTCCTCTCTCGTCTCTCACTCTCTCTTCCTCACACTCTCTCTCTTCCTTTCCTCTATCCCTTCCCTCTCTTTCTCACTCTCAATCTCTCTCTATTTCCTTCTTTTACTTTCTCTCTCTCCTCCTCTCTCTCTCTGTCTCTCTTCTATCCCTCTCTCTCTGTTTTCCTTCTCTTCTCTTTCTTTCTTTAATTACTCTCCCTCTCTCCCCTTCCTCTATCCTTTCTTTCTCTCTCTCCCTCTTACCCTCCCTCTCTCTCTCTCTCCCTCAATTTTTTCTCTACTCTTTCTTCCTTTATTCTTCCACCTCTCTCTCTCTCTCACTCTCTCTCTCTTCACTGTAACTCTCTCTAGTTAACCCGGTTTCAGGGTAAACAGCGCCGCCCAGGCCCCAGCGGTGCTCTGCGGTACTGCAGCGGTTCTGCTCTCGTCCTTCCACGCTGTTCAATGTCAGAGCAGCGGTGTGGGAGAGAGCCAGCCCCTGGAAACAGCGCCGGCCAGCTGCTGCCGAGGAGCCGCCGCTCACCCTCCTCACACAGCTCCTCCACTGAGCTCCACACAGCTCCACAACGCCACCACGCAGAAAGAGAGAGAGAGGGAGCGCCCAACATCATCACCCCAGCAGCTGGAGCAGCGTGTTTCTCCACAGCAACAGCGAGACTGAAGCCTTCAGCAGGAGATCTCCACCCTTAACCTCGATCGCTGGACTCAACAGTAAAGACGATACATTTCAAAACTTTAGCAGTCCAGGTTTCTCAATTACGACTCGTAGATCACTGCACATGTCTTTAAGTGACATGTCCAGCAGTCGAGTCTCTCACCAAGAGGTACACTATCCAAACATTCCCTATGAGAGCCTTTTTTACAACACAGCACTTGTTTGTCCCAAAACACCAATGTTTAGTTGCATGAAGGGAATTGTGGTAGGTTTGGATGGATATAAAGTATTTTACAAAAATAAGAATATTTTTTTTAAATATTTGATATAAATTGTCATGGGACAACACTGAAAATATGACACTTTGATACAGAGTAAAGTAGTCAGTGTACAGCTTGTAAAACAGTGTAAATTTACTGTGCCCTCAAAATAAGTTAACACACATCCATTAATGTCTAAACGGCTGGGAAAAAAGTGTTTACCCTGAGATACAACATGATGACCAAGCGAATACAATAATTTAACAGGACAGGTTCCACTCAGAACAGGCCTCGCCTAGCATCATATCTAGAGGTTAAAGGAGTGGGGCTCAGCCTGTCAATGCTATGACCATATGCCACATACTGCATCAACCCTGTCTGCATGGCTATTGCCTCAGAAGGAGGCTTCTCCTAAAGATGCTGTACAATAAAGCCTCCAAACAGTTGGACATGGGTTACTGGAATCATGTTCTGTGCTCTGACGAGATCAAGATAAACTTTTTTGGTTGAGATGGTCTCAAGTGTGTGTGGTGACAACCAGGTGAGGAGTACAAATACAACTATGTCTTGCTTATGGTCAACATCATGGTGGTGGGAGTGTCTTGGTTGCGTTTTAAATGCCTTTTGTGCCTCTGTGGGAAATCCTCAAATGGAAGGTGGAGGAGGACAAGGTCTTTGATGCAGTGTGGAAGAGTGGTGGAGGATTACAGCTACATCCTGTAAAGCTTGTGCTGGATGATAGGGACACTTTGGACAAAATAGGTGTACTCACTTTTTTGTTACCAGTGGTTTAGACATTATTATTGGATGTATGTTATTGGATGAGTTTTTTTGAGGTCATAGCAAATTTACACTGTTATACAAGTTGTTCACTCACTGCTTTACATTGATTTAACTGGTTATTGATTTGTCCCTCTTAGTATATGTGTGTCAGAGAGTGCTGTAAATGTTGTATTCGAAGCAACATAGACCTGATTAGTCACATTAAATGCTGTTCTTTATTTGACAAATAGACATACAGTTATGGACAAAATAAATAATGTACCTCAGCAACTCACTGGTACTCTACTCAAAAAAGGCCTCTAGAGCCTTTTAATAGGGCAGTCGGGAATACTCTTATATAACCTTGTGTGAGAAGACCCAGTGTCTAATCAGACCACACCTGTAATCATTTACATATCTACCTGTGACGTGCGGAGGCGGGGGATCCCTTGGTCCACCACACACCATGATGCACAGCCCCTGTCTGTCCCAGCTGGCCTGCATTGGACTGATCGGACTGATTGAAACCCTTCACTGGGGAGAGACACCAGAGGCAACACCGACCTAAAAATTAAGTCACTATAAGTAATTATGTTTATATTTATGAGTTTGTTTTAGGCTTGCAAAAGTATTCACACCCTTTGAAAATTTTCACATTTTGTCACCATACAATCATAAAGTTAAAAGTATTTTATTGAGATTTTAAGTGCTAAAACAACACAAAGTAGCACATAACTGTGAAGTGGAATGAAAATGATACATAGATTTTAAAATTTTTATCAAATAAAAATCTGAAAAGTGTGATTAGCATAGCAATACATAGTAGAGCCACCTTTTGCTGCAATTCCAGCAGCAAGTCTTTTGCGGTTTGTCTCTACATGCTTTGCGCATCTAGTGGCTGAAATTTGACTGGATGGAGAGCGTCTGTGAACAGCAATTTTCATTTCTTCCACAGACATTCAATGGAATTTATGTCAGGACGTTGACTGGGCCATTCTAACACATTAATATTCTTTGATCCAAACCATTCCCCTGTAGCTCTGGCTGTATGTTTAGGGTCATTGTCCTGCTGGGAGGTGAATCTCCTTCCCAGTCTCAAGTCTTTTACAGCCTACAACATGTTTTATCTCCAGGATTGCCCTTTGCTTAACTCCATCCATCTTCCCAGCATCATCAACTCTGACCAGCTTCTCTGTCCCTGCTAAAAAAAGCATCCCCACAGCATGGTGCTGCCACCACCATGTTTCACAGTCGGGATGGTGTGTTCTTTTTTTTCTCGACACATAGCGCCTTTTATTTAGGCCAAAAAGTTTAGCTTTTGGGTCTCATCTGACTACAGCAGCTTCTTTTAAATGCCTTGTGGCTACAAACTGCAAACAATAATTTTTCAACAATGTCCAAACAATTTATAGTTTCTATAAGTTTCTCCCACCTGAGTAACCAATGGCTCTGATGATTTTATCTCAGTATCTGTACTATAGCGTTCAGGTCGTGGCTTTTACATGGAGGTGTGTGCACATCCAAGGACATACGTTTTCCACGGCGTCTCCACAGTTAACCTTCTTGTGGCAGCATACAAGTGTGAAAATGCAACCAATAGTGAAAAAATAAAACCAGTCCCTTTTCTGTGTTGTCTTGCTGTTGTTTCTTAGTATTTAGTAAGTCAGTATTTAGTAGTATTTAGCAGCCTTGGCTACAGTCACAGTACTGAGTCTGCGTAGATGAGTCTGGACACTGTAAATTTACTCCTTTCCACTTACTTACTTACTTACTGTCTGTAGCTCCGCCCCATTGTCACCTGTCCCCAGGGGTTTCTTGTTTCCTGTCTCCTTTCGTGTGTATATATAGCCTTTTTGTTTCTGTGTTTTCTTGTCGGTTCTTGTCAGTTTCTGTGTTTATTAGTTCCTATGTTCTGTTTTGCTGTCTTGTTTTCGTTAATATATTAAACGTACATTTGTGTCGACTTGTCTTCTTGCTGTGCAGCACTGACAAATGGGTTGGTACAGTAACTTTTTATGTTTTATCAATCATTTGTAATGGAAATCAACCAGAGAAGGATAAGAATTTTACTGGCAAACATCACATCTCATTGTTTTGGTAATTATCCAATAAAAAGTGTACATTGTTACATCAGTAAGACTCTGTGTCTATATAAAGATGTTCATTGGGCAGCTGAAAATTAAAGTAAAGAATTAAACTGGACCTGTGTGATGTTCTATAAGAGCAGCTGAAGCTTTTATGGGTGAAAATGCTCGACAGAAATCACACATTCCAATATTTTATTATATTAAAATATGTAATGATATCATATAAACCTTTTCATTTCAGTTTAAACAGAACCTACCTTAATCATCTCTGAAGGGAACAAGCTAGCAATGATTTTATACATCCATTTACCTGTGGAGTTTCTTATTAGGGTTATTTAAAGGACCATTAAGAAGGATATTTTCTGTTGTAACTCATAACATGATCAGGATGTATCATCAGATATTAAAGAAACATGCAGAGTTTAATCAGAGCTTCAGCCAGTATTTTCTAATTAGAACTCTGTGGTAATCTGTGTGGGATTTAGCCTCCAAATCTGCCCAAACTTCTATCTTTACAAAACCAAAAGTGGTTCCTCTATGGTGTTTCTTAAAAACCTATTTGTAATATTTTTGATTTTAGATATTGTGAAAGGGTTTTTCTTCCCCAGAGGAAAATCTTTTTCTTATTATCTTTTGGACTATCAATGTACGTCTATTTTCTGGTCTATGTTTATAAATAAGGTGCATTTTAGGCGACACTAGTAAGGAACAGGGGTGTCGTCATGTTGTAAATCTACAAGGATATCTCTCCTAAAAAAAATCCTGTTTATTTGGGCGAGTAAAGCACTTCCAGTTTTTACAGTAAGCTTAGCTTTTCAATACTTTCAACAGCATGGTTAGCAGCAGCGCTAGCCGTGGCTAGCAGAGCTTAGTGCTAGTAAATGTGTTCTGGTAACTCAGGGAGCTTTCAGACAGTGATTCATCCCACTTAGCTTGTTTTAACACAGTAAACACGCAGACTACAGTCATGTTAATACTCACATCTGAACATTGAAAGAGCTAGCGCTGCAGTTAGCGGCTAATGCTAATACTTCACTGAAACTCCTGTATAACTCTGTACTTCAGCAGAGGGGCTTTACTGCTCCTTAATACCTGACTGATAAAATTCATACATAAGGAGCACCGGATAATACTGATAGTTTTAGGGAAATTAAAGGATTTTAAATGCGCCTTATAGTGCAAAAAATATGGTATTTTAGTGGTCTTTTGTCTTCTTTTTCGATTTTGCTGCTGTGCACTGAGTTTTCCAGTGTTTTCCATCTTTAAAATAATATATAATATTGAAGATTTCTTTAGTTAAATGATGACCTCCTTCACTCTCATTACTAAAACACTTGGAATCAAAGTTAGTCATGAAACTGCTTAACCCTTATATGTCATATTGATTTTAAGCCTGGGAAGAGAGGGTATATTCCTTGGCAGTTAATGCAGTATTTTTTGGTTAAACCTTGAATTAAAGTTACGTTTATACATTACTAAATATAGTATAGTTTGAGACCTTTCGTTGACCTAAAACATCATCAGATTCCACTCACAAATATGTAATATTTGACCAATTTTAATCAGACTAAAAAAACCCTTTCTACTAGATTCTGGGCTCACTTTTGCTGTGAGGATCTGATTGCATTCAGCCACAAGAGTTGAGATTAGTGAGGTTAGTAAGATCAGGATGTATATTAACAATATTAATAATAATAATAGAAATTAGTTTAACCCAAATATGCACATTTATTTCGAAGTTATCAACTCAACTTTTTTATTTAACAAAACACAAATTACAGACTGTTCAAACAGACCCAACTAAACCCATAAACACACGGCCAGCACTGCCCCGCTCAGCTGACACCATCAGCCGTAAGGTGACAGAACATAACGGAGGAAGGGGCGGAGCTTTAGTTTCAGGAAGAGCAGGACATCCAGGAAGGATGGAGGAGCCAGCATGCTCAGGTGGGGCTCACATGGGTGGAACATGGCCTATAGGGGGGTTTCTGAGCGGGTTTGTATAAGTGTTTTACTGTTTATCTTTATTTTGTTTATAATTTTATGCTATTTATTCCTTAGTATGGAAAGAAGATTACCAAACGACTCATTTATATAAATATAAATATAAATATATAACTTTCGTCTATCTGTAGCAATGCTCCCAACACCAGGACTGTGAAACCAGCACATGCCTCCTCCGATACAAGTCAGAAGTCAGACTCCGCCTCTTTTCTGATCACTGAGTAGTCAGAGCACTTGGAGGAAAGCTAGAGACCTGTGCTCACAGATTAAAGAAAATAAGGGGGGAGAGAGAGCGCCATCTACCCACCCAGAGAGAGCGTGACCAACTATGCTCTCTTGGACTCTGGCTGCTGATGCCATGTAGCATGATCTGAAAAGCGTTTAAACCAGCAATCACTGAGGATCTGGACCACTCAGAGCACCCTGGTGGGGGTGGGGGGCATGTTAACCCCTTCTGATCCAAACAATGAGCCGGATTTTGATTTGGATCATCTATGACATCACAATTTAAGCTTACCAAATGGTGCCCATGTTTATAAAATTTTCTTTCTAATTTTGGAAGACCAGTAATCTAATTCCAATTCAAATGAACTTCACATGTCACTAGTAATGCATCTACCCACTCAAAGACAGCACGGTCAATTCTCTCTGTACTCTCTGTCTCTGACTCCGGCCACTGATGCTCTGATCAGCATGAACCTGGATTTAAACAGGCAGTAGTTCCATGTTGACCCCTCGTGATTTGGATTCTTGATCACTTATATATAAAGTTAGGCGACCCACACAGAGCCCCCATGGTCATGTGATTTGGGGTGGAGCTTTAAGTAAAGGAAGAGCAGGAGATCCGGGAGGGACGGAGGTTTATTGAAAGGAAGACTTTGCATTCAAAAATAACGTAAACAAACACGTTCAGACTAACAAAACTCGTAGGAGGGGGGGAGGGGGGTAAGAACACGCAGTGTTTCCTTTGTTTTTCGCTGGAGATGACACTGTCATGAACATCTTTCACACTAACACACACACACACACATGCGCGCGGACGCACACCCCCTCCTGGGCATGTCGGTGTGTGTTGGAGGAGTGTGTTGAAGAGTGAGCGCGCTCAGTTAATAAAGAGTGTGGTCGAGGCAACACTATTTACACGAACTCATAGAAAAAAAAAACGGTGAGCTTGAAAACATCGGAGTCACAGAAACTCTACTCTTCTACACCTTCGACTCTAAAACACCTACTTTCACAAAAAAATAAAGACTGTAAACAGAAGAGTTACACATGTGCACAGCTACAAAAACCAAGAACATAAAAGTAAACGACTGACATAAGATCAAAAAATAAAACATAAAATCGCCGAAAAAAAAGATAATGATCCACCACTAACAAGGTGCATCACAATATTCTGCTACCTGTATGAGATAAAGAGAGAGAGAGAGAGAGAGAGAGAGAGAGATGGATGAGAAAGATGAACAAAAGATGACCTCTAGTGGCGATAGATTGTAATTGCAAATTAGGTCCAATAGAAGGGAGGCCTAACTGGGGGACTAACTCCCTGCTTTAACACAGTCCTTGTCTTGGATGAGCCAAGATGCCCATAGGTTAGACTGGAACAGCTCCATTATCTACACTAAAAATACAAAATAAACAGGTACACTATTGGTCAAAAAGTTTAGAAAACCCTCACACATTTTTTACTGACATTTAAGCAAGACGTTCACGTTGAAGTCCAATTAATATCTTTAAATGGTTCAAATGTAAGCAGTAATAAAGTTGTGAATTAAAAAGGATCATTTTTATTTATACACACCCAAAATCGCATTCACATGTTCACTGTATGAGAGTCCACACTAATATCCCGCAGGTGCAGCACTCTTTAGCTTCTGTGAGACACGGCAAAAGTCATGGGACACAAGACTTCCCATAGTCCCATATTCTATGAAATTAGGCAGGATGAGGTCCAGTACAAGAGCGTCTAATGCTGCGTTTACACTGCTCTGATGCATTAAAGGGGCGTTACAAAGCGGTTCCTTGCGTCGTCCAATGAAATCATTAAAAAAAAGAAAAAATTGGAATTGGTTTTATACAAGCTTAATTTCCTATGAACTAATAAACATTAATGTATATTTATATATATATATATATATATATAAATGTGAGCTTTGATTGAGCTTCATAACACTTCAGTCTAGTGACCAGCATATAGGCTAACAAAAGCAAAATTTGCCAATTAAATTTTTATAAATTATATATTAATATTTTTTTAAAACCCTCCAGAGACCCCAACAATCTCTGAAACTTCTTTTCCATACTTCTCTGGACGCTTGAAAGCGGAACTAAAATAGGGACCACTTTAAAATAAGGCTCCTTTATGCATAGTCTGAAAAGAAGTTCAATAAAGGTTATAACTTAAGTTGTAAACACTTTAATTGCTGTCCAATGAAAAACAAGCATCTCCACTGTCCCGTACACTGTGCCAAAATTTCTTAGTGAACGGACCAATAGAAACTCTTCAAAATGACCTGAAATAAACTCGTTTTACATTGACTTCCATTAAAAGTTTACAAGGTTTTTTTTATCTCTCCTGGAAAGTGGAGACTACTTTGGAAATACTTGTTTCCCATTGGACAGTGACAATATCTACTAAAATAATTTAGAAAGTTAGTTAAGTCATTTAATATTTTATTATAGATAAATTATATATTTTTAAAGTTATTAACAGAAAAGAGCTTTAGCAGTATAAATTAATGTAAAATCATTATTTGTTGCCCTTTCTATTTATGTGTTATAACTGCTTATTAATGGTTTATAACCTAATTAGTGATATAACCATTAATAAACTCCTTTGTAAACTATTTATAAAGGCTTCATAAAGAAGCTTTATTTTAAAGTGGTAGCACTGAGACGTATACTGACATGTATCAGGCAAACACCTGCTCTCTGATTGGATAGATGCATTGCGTTGAACAGATTCATTTGCATAAAGTTAAAATAAATGGGATATAACGCTGTGCTTGACGCGACAGAGCAGTGTAAACGCAGCGACCAGCCCAATCTAGATTATATCCAAACTGATTTATAATAGTGTGAACAGCCTGAAACCACATTTTGCAAACCCGATCTAAACCACTTTAGAGGAGGTTTGAAATGTGATCACAGTCTTACAGCGTTTTTAATCCGGATGCTCTGGAAGCTTTGATCAGATTGTAACGTGTTTTTTTTTTTGCATCACTCACAGCATGCAAACAAACAACGACCTCATCAAATCAAATTCAGAGTGACAGAAGTGACACAGCAACTCATGCAGATGCGCTTGTGATGTCCAGACAGGCAAATCCAATCCGATCTAATCTAATCACTCCTAATCACTCCTGCAGTGTGAACACAGTCTTATTTGGATCCGGAAACATTTAGAACATTGTTTCTAAAACTCCTGACCAATAGTGTCCTTTTATAAACTCAAACTGGGTGGATTAGATCCCCACCACATTAATTCTAGCCCTAGCGAATGAAAACACACTGAAACAGTAGCTATAAAACTAAAATAAGATCTGGGTTGATCTCAGGCTCCTGCTGTGTAAATAAACAGCACCTCAGCAGAACACTGATCTCGGGTCAGGTGTCCAGTGGCTACTGACCCAGTTCTGAAATGAGCTGTAATAACACCTCACTGGTGTTCAAGAGGTGAGCTTTAAACAGCCGTTAATACTGGAGAACAATACTGTCATAAAAGAGTTACTGTAGGAAAATAAAGAGGAACTTAGACAGACGGCACAGAGAGACAGACAGAGAGAGAGAGAGAGAGAGATAAAGAGAGAAAGGAAGAGAGAGAGAGAGAGAGAGAGAGAGAGAGTACAGTAAACAGAAGAGTGTAGCTTCTTGTTTGTTTGTTTGCACATGCAGCTTTACCCTGCTTTGACTGAGTGAACCTGCCGTTAAAGCACAGGAAGTGATGTCATTAACTGATCACAGTTAGGGATGAAATGGGATGAGCTGTTCTGAGTTTTTTTTTCTGGGAGAATGATTTATAATAATAATAAAATAATAATCAATAGTAATAATAATAATAAAAATAAATCTTCCTGGGATGACAGCTGACACTGAGAACCGCGGCACCAACAGTTACACCAGAAACCCAACTGGAGGAGAACAAAAACTCGTACAAACAGTTGCAGCACCGAAGATTTTCATACCAACAGATTTCTTTTTTTTTTTTCGCACTCCAGATATCGATAATTATCTTTTTTTTTTCTTGTTTAAACTTGATGCATTTTTACGCATGTAAGAAAAACCAGGCAGGCTTTTAGAGTATATACTGCAATATGAGACACTGAAACACAGAGAGAGAGAGAGAGAGAGAGAGATAGATAGATAGATAGATAGATAGATAGATAGATAGATAGATAGTGAGAAAGAGAAATGAGAGAGAGAGGGAAAGAGCAGAGATGGAGGGGAGTGACAGAGTGAGAGACAGATATGCTGTAGACAGAAGAAGAGAGAGAGAGAGACAGACAGAAGGAATATATGGGAGAGAGAGAGAGAGAGAAAGAGAGAGAGCAGGAATGGTAGAGAGTATATTTACAGCACACTGAACGTTTCTCTCAAGTAAAAACAATGCTATATAATCATATATATATATTTATATATTTATACATTTATACTGGGGTTTCGTACAGTGACAGCACACACGCTGTTTTTGCATGATTGTATCGAGTGAATGTGTGAGGATGCTTTGTGTGTAGTGTGTGTGTGCTTGTCTGTCTGTCCGTCTGTCTGTCTGTGTGTGGGTGGTATTGCGAGGAGTGGGCTGTTCAGCTCATACTGGGTTGGTTTAATTAGGTGAGGATAAGGGGACGCTCTGCTTGGTTTGGTGTGTGTGTGTGTGTGATTGGTTGAGATGGTGGGGATAAGTGTGATAACTGAAACAAAGGGAGATGAGTGTGTTTATTGATGTGTGTGTGTGTGTGTGTGTGTGTGTGTAAACACTATAAATGGTTTAATGTACATGCAGTGAATTGTACAGCATGTCCCCTTTTTATACTGTATATGGATTAATGGTTAATGAAGAATGTGTGTTTTCCATCATATTGCCTTTGTTAAAAGTGAATTTGAGGTGTGTGTGTGTGTGTATGCCAGCTGTGTATAAGTGTGTATTAGTGTGTGTTTGTGTTTATGTTCTCTCGAGTGTGAAATGAATCCTCTGTGTCAGCGCAGAACTCCCTTCCCGGTTCACAACAGACTGCAACTGTTCATTTTATTCGCTCTTCAGTTCCACTATTTCCTTTTTTTTTGTGTATCTTCTATTCTTTTCTTCACTCGTCCTTCCCCCTCATCATCCTCTTGTTGTTCTTCTTCAACTTCCTCTGGACAAAAGGAACTGAAGCGAGGGAAGAAAGAAAGGATGGAGCGATGGCGGGATGTTTAGATAAAGTACTCTTTCTTGTCCTCTGCGCCGGAGTGGCCGCCCTCTGCGTTGATGATGGCCGTGTCGGCGTCCGGCGCGTCGTCCGAACCCTTGGCTTCGTGGGTGAGGTACGTACCTGGTGGAGAGAAAGAAAACTTGCCCAGTTCTCACAGAGGAAAACATGCCCTCTGAATGATGCTCCCACCCCCATGTTTCACAGTTGGGATGGTAATTGAGTAATATGCAGTGTTACGTTTGAGCCACTGATACACTGATATAAATGGTATGATACTGTGCACACTGACCTCACTCACAAGATAGTACCTCACCAAATTATGAAGGTGTGGACATTTCACGCTGTCCCCTGACGTTACAAATTATGATTAGTTACCGTATTGTTCGCACTTCATTTTTTTTTTTTTTAAATCATCAGTGTGCCTAATAATCCGTTGTGTCTTATGTATGAATTTTACCAGTCAGGTGTTAAGGAGGTAAAGTCACTCCACTATACAGTATCACCAGGGCTGGAGTAGCATTAGCATTAGCCGCTAAGTGCTAGCTGTTTTCGCCATTCAGAGGTGAGTATTTTCAGCCTCTAGCCTGCTGCTAACCCCAGCAGGCACTGCTGGAGCAGCATTAGCATTAGCAGCTAAAAATGCTAAGTGCTAGCTCTTCCTTTGTTCAGAGGTAAGTAATTTTCAGCCTGTAGCCTGTTGCTAACCCCAGCAAGCACTGCTGGAGCAGCATTAACATCTAACAATGCTAAGTGCTAGCTCTTTAGCTCTTTCTTTGTTCAGAGGTGAGTATTTTCAGCCTCTAGCCTGTTGCTAACCCCTGTCTAGCACTGCTGAAGCAGTATTAGCATTAGCTAATATCACCCTGGTCTACTGGAACAATCAGGGTTCCTCAGTGGAATTTTTATTTAAACTAAAATGAACCAATATTTTTTTTTTGAATTATCAGTGACCCAATATACAGTGATATTCTGGAAAAAAACAACACTTTTGTTTATCACAAGCTGTGAAAATTATGATTTTTAAAAAGCCCTTTTATTTCAGCTATACAGAAATCCAGTTTAGAATTAGAGCTCCTAATATGGGCATAAAAGAGACTACAGAATGACTATAGAAACTCAGTATATTTCTTTTCTGTAATGTAAGCCTGGATAAGTTAAATCAAATTTGCTTACATAATTTGAGGAATCTGGTGGCCTTAAAATAATATGTACTGAAAACTTTATCATCATTAGGCCTGAACTGTAAGTTAATTTTATTGATGATTGTTGTTATATAAATTACTTTGCACAATAACTTTAACTCAGCTTCACATTTTGAAGGTGAATAATAATAAATTGCATTTCATTTTCCTTTTCCTAAATATATATATATATAGAAATATATAAAGAACATTAGACAAAAAAAGAAAATGCTAGAACTGTATAGAACACAGTCAGCAGTGAGTTAGCATCTCAGAGAATGATGCTTGCTCTCACAGCCTACAACATAAAGGCCAGATAGTTTATTATAATATATGATGTAAATGTATGAAAATACATTGTGCCAGAATCCAGTAAAAAAGAAACTGATAATGGAAACAGACTAAACTCAATAATTTTAAGTCGATTTAACTCTTATTTGATCTTGTTTGAATTTAAATGTGTGTTTTTTTTTTACCTAATTCAAAGTAGTTAATGAATGGTGGGTTTAATGTGTTATCAGCTATGGGTGGGGTAAAGTGGTAAATAGGTTATTTAAGTTTTAAGTTATTTTGGGATATTTATGCTGTTTTTTTTTCATGTTTCCAGAATCTAAAGAACACCTGGTGTGTTGAAATGATTGAAAAGACACATTATTTATTTTGGAACAACAATATGTTTATAAATAAGAAGTAATTTAATGTTTAAACTTTTCGATGGGCACATACATTAAATATACACTTGGGAAAAGAAAAGGTAAGTAATTGATGCAGAACTGCTGAGTTCCAGCTGTTATACAGGCAGTCTGTAGAATACCTGGAGAATACGCTGCTACTGTCTCCTTCAGATTTAATCCAGAGTCTAATATTTGAGCTTTTGATTTATGATGGATAAAACAGATTAAAAATGTTGACTGATTGTTGCAGCCTTATTATCTTTAATAAGAGATTCAAAAAGTAGATCTTCTATATCAGGGGTGTCCAAACTACGGCCCGCGGGCCATTAGCGGCCCGTTTCCTTTTTTGGAGCGTCCCGCGAGGTATTTTAGAAATAGAATGAAAGTTGTCCCGCTGTTAAGCAGGTTTTTATAATGTGAGATTCAAAGTTTGAACGCTAGGTGTCAGAAACGGGACAAAGAGTCTAAAAGCGGAGAAACTGCGCATTTCTAGCGCAGAAAAACGGGGCAAAGAGTCTAAAAGCGGAGAGAGTGCGCATTTCTAGCACAGAAAAACAGGCCAAAGAGTCTAAAAGCGGAGAGAGTGCGCATTTCTAGCACAGAAAAACAGGCCAAAGAGTCTAAAAGCAGAGAGAGTGCACATTTCTAGCACAGAAAAACGGGCCAAAGAGTCTAAAAGAGGAGAGAGTGCGCATTTCTAGCACAGAAAAACGGGGCAAAGAGTCTAAAAGCGGAGAGAGTGCGCATTTCTAGCACAGAAAAACGGGCCAAAGAGTCTAAAAGAGGAGAGAGTGCGCATTTCTAGCACAGAAAAACGGGCCAAAGAGTCTAAAAGCGGAGAGAGTGCGCATTTCTAGCACAGAAAAACGGGGCAAAGAGTCTAAAAGAGGAGAGAGTGCGCATTTCTAGCGCAGAAAAACGGGGCAAAGAGTCTAAAAGAGGAGAGAGTGCGCATTTCTAGCACAGAAAAACGGGCCAAAGAGTCTAAAAGAGGAGAGAGTGCGCATTTCTAGCACAGAAAAACGGGGCAAAGAGTCTAAAAGAGGAGAGAGTGCGCATTTCTAGCACAGAAAAACGGGCCAAAGAGTCTAAAAGCGGAGAGAGTGCACATTTCTAGCGCAGAAAAACGGGGCAAAGAGTCTAAAAGAGGAGAGAGTGCGCATTTCTAGCGCAGAAAAACAGGACAAAGAGTCTAAAAGCGGAGAGAGTGCACATTTCTAGCGCAGAAAAACGGGGCAAAGAGTCTAAAAGTTGCCGTAATTATGGAGTTTAATATTAAGAGACATCATGAAATGAAACATCAATTTGAAAATTTTGAAAAAGTTTACACAACACTGTCAAAGATAAAGATAGTTAGTGAAGTAAAATGGTGTGTAAATGAAATAATCAGGAAAATGTATTATTTAAAGTGGTATATTTCATTATTTGTTTTATTACAGAGTCTGTGGTCCGTGACTTCAAATATATTTCTCCTTCTGGCCCCCAACAAAAAAAGTTTGGACACCCCTGTTCTATAGCATCACTCACAGAACATTTGATAGCACCATTATTTTTTAATAGTGTAGTTTAAAGCCATCATTAAAATATTTAAACCCAGTGTTTTGGTTAATACAAGACCACAGTGGGGGCGGATAAATATGTATAATTATGTCTGCATAGTATAATTATAATTCATAATACCAGTCTTTGGAAATGTACTATGATTATGTTATATAATTACAAATAATTAGCAATCAGCTGGACAGTACGTTTTTTAATAGAAACGTCCAAAATGATGAACAGAGCTGTCCAGTAGAGGACTCTAAACTGATAATTAGATTAAAATTAATATCTAAACTGCCTCAGTTTTTAATCTGACTCAAATCAGACAATGTTACAGAAAAATAAAACAGGAACACAATTCATATTCCTCAATAAATTACTAAATACATGAGTAAATCTACATAAATTGCAAAAATCTGAGCAAATGTCCAAATCATTGTAGTGAAAATCTGATTGCATTCATTTATAACAAGATTGTTAATGAAGTTTGCAAGTTCAATGGATGATCACTTCCCCACCTCACCCCCCCACCTCACCCCCAACACCTCAACCACAGGTCGGGCGCCCCCTGCTGTTCGGTTTCAGAAAGCTGTGTAACTCCACCCATCCCCATAGGTTTCAATGTTAAAACAGAACAACTTTCAATCACGTTTTTTTCTAATATACTGTAATTCTACCTCCTTTATTTAAATACAGCAGCTAGTGTAACCTCTGCTTATATTGTTAAATTTTTATATCCCCACAGAATTCGTTTTTAAAACGTTATTCAGCTCTATTCAAAAAAGGTGTGGTTATTGTAGCTGGGGTGGGACCAATGACTGTATGGGCGGGACTATAGACTGTGTGAGCTCTGTGGAGGCAGCCCTCAGAGGCGGGGTTATTTTACATTACATTACATTACATACTCTACAGACTCGGGTTTCAGGATCGCCAACATGAAGGAAGACTTTGGCTTCATTTTCATTGAATGAATGGGAACGGAGACACGGCGTCCATCTTTTTTACAGTCTCTGGGATTGACAATGAAATACTCATATGGAAACGAAAGTGCAAAACGACCTCCCATAGTGCAACCAGTGGCTCTACCTTATTTGAATACACTCACTCCAGTGCACTATTTCAACAGGACAATGCTCGTCCACACACTGCTGCTGTTTCGAGAGCTTTCCTTCAGGATAGAGGTACTATTCCCTTCACAGCTGCATCACCAGACCTACCCGGGATTAAAAACATGTGGGAAACTGTAGGACGCTCTATCAACACTCCTATTCCTCTAGCACACAATGAGATGGATTATTGCAGTCCATTAGGAACCTCTACAATTTTATAGTGAGAACTCAGAGACACTGTTAAACGTTACACATGTATTACACATGTATTACACATGTATTACACACGTATTACACACGTATTACACACGTATTACACATGTATTACACATGTATTACATACGTATTACACATGTATTACACATGTATTACACACGTATTACACACGTATTACACACGTATTACACATGTATTACATACGTATTACACATGTATTACACACGTATTACACACGTATTACACACGTATTACACATGTATTACATACGTATTACACATGTATTACACACGTATTACACACGTATTACACATGTATTACACACGTATTATTACACACGTATTACACACGTATTACACACGTATTACACACGTATTACACACGTATTACACATGTATTACACACGTATTACACATGTATTACACACGTATTACACACGTATGACACATGTATTACACACGTATGACACATGTATTACACACGTATTACACATGTATTACACATGTATTACACACGTATTACACACGTATTACACATGTATTACACACGTATTACACACGTATTACACATGTATTACACACGTATTACACATGTATTACACACGTATTACACATGTATTACACATGTATTACACACGTATTACACATGTATTACACACGTATTACACATGTATTACACATGTATTACACACGTATTACACACGTATTACACATGTATTACACACGTATTACACACGTATTACACACGTATTACACATGTATTACACACGTATTACACACGTATTACACACGTATTACACACGTATTACACATGTATTACACACGTATTACACACGTATTACACATGTATTACACACGTATTACACACGTATGACACATGTATTACACACGTATGACACACGTATTACACACGTATTACACACGTATTACACACGTATTACACACGTATTACACACGTATTACACATGTATTACACACGTATTACACATGTATTACACATGTTTTACACACGTATTACACTTTATTTCTGTATGTAAGAGCTTTTAAATTAGTATTTTATAATCCTATTTTATAATCCATTTATAATCCTTCTGACAGCATCACTATGTTTAATGATGAGTGTAAGTTAATAAAGCTAGTGTTTTATTTTCTGATGCGTGTGCGTGTGTGTGTGTGTGTGTGTGTTTGTCTCATTCGTCTGTTTGTTTACCTATGAGCTCTATTGTTGATGTGTCTGTGTTTGTGTCTGTGTTTGTTTACCTCTGAGTCGTGTGTGTTATATGTATCTGTGTGTGTCAGCGAGTTTGTTTACCTTTGTGTCTGATGGGGTACTCGTGTGTGTGCGTGTGTGTGTGTGTGTGTGTGTGTGTGTGTGCGTTTACCTTTGTGTCTGATGAGGTATCTGCCGAAGACGATGAGCAGGCAGAGCATGATGAAGACAATGACGGCCACCACTCCTCCAATCACAGCGTGGTCTACTGAAGAGGTGGACATGGCTGTGGGGTCTGAGGAAAGAGGGGGCGAGAGACAAGCAGAGTGAGTGAGGAGAGAGAGAGACATATGCACTGAGGGAGAGAGAGAGAGAGAGAGACAAAGAGAGAGAGAGTGATAGAAAGACGTAAAGACAGAGAGACATTGAGAGAGAAAGACAGAGGGAGAGAGAGAGAGACGTAAACACATAGAGACATAGAGACAAAGAGAGAGAGAGTGATAGAAAGACGTAAAGACAGAGAGACATTGAGAGAGAAAGACAGAGGGAGAGAGAGAGAGACGTAAACACATAGAGACATAGAGACAAAGAGAGAGAGAGTGATAGAAAGAAGTAAAGACAGAGAGAGAGAGTGATAAAGCGATGTAAAGACAGGGAGAGAGAGTGATAGAGAGAGACGTAAAGACAGAGAGACACTGAGAGAGACAGAGAGAGAAAGACAGAGGGAAAGAGAGAGACTTAAAGACAGAGAGACATTGAAAGAGACAGAGAGAGATAGAGAGACAGAGAGACAAAGAGAGATAGAGTGATAGAGAGATGTAAAGAGAGAGACATTGAAAGAGAAACAGAGAGACAAAGAGAGAGACATAAAGACAGAGAGAGAAAGACAGAGAAACACAGAGAGAGAGAGAGAGAGATGTAAAGACAGAGACATTGAGAAAGACAGAAAGAGAGAAAGACAGAGGGAGAGAGAGAGAGAGACATAAAGATAGAAGGGCAAAATACAGTCAGTTTCTGACTAAAGACAGATATTCTAGTCAACACAGGAAGACCAGACAAAACAAGAGACGTTTTTATCTTCAAATAAAAGGAATTTTAATTCGTATCACACACATTGTTATGAACAAGGCGTGCATCGAAATAAAAATATTTGGCTGAAAGCAAACAAAATAAAACAAAACGCCTGAACGCTGAATATCAAATACTGAACATGTTTTTGCAGGTTTTTTATTCAATTTGCCAATTTTTCGTTATAATTTATTCAAATATAATCATGAATTTACCTCAGAAGTGCAATTCTTGTCACAAATTTAGCCCATAAGTGTGATTCTAATAATACATGTACTTCAGCAGCACTTTTCTAATCACATAGTTAGCTAATTAACTATATAAGTAGTGTTATTTTTATCATATATTTTCCTCAGCAGTGCCATTCTAATCATAATTTGACCTCAGCCATGCTACTCTAGTCACTGCTTAACCAATCCTAATGTATCTTGAGGAAACACTATAGATTTAAAAATACTGCATACATAAAAAAGCATCACTGAATTAAGCGGCTTGTATAGTGGTTCTAATATCTAAAATATATAACCTAAGAAATGTTTACTGTAAAGAAATGTTGGAACTCATTCTGGTGAGTGGATTATCAATCTACATACAGTCTAATATTGTATTGTATACTTATGTTGTTATTGTTATGTTTTTTATTATTGTTTTTTTATATTGTGTATTGAATTTTGAGTGTGTGCTTGTATACAGCTTTTTGATTGAACATACAGTTGTTGACATAGCAACACACTTTAAAAGCAATATTTCACTTTGTACAGCTTAGAGACACCATAACTCACTCTTAGCAACACCTTAGCAACCACCTGAGGCACCATAGTAACCACTGTACAGTCCACTGTAGCCATGCGTCATTCTGGAGTCCTCGTATGCCCATATTTGGAGTTCTGTGTCTAAGCTAAATTTGTCTGTGGTTGAAATGAATGGGCTTTTTAGAAACTCACCTCTGTCACATTCTGTGGTGAATAAATATGTTCAGAACTCGCGATCGGACTCGATTTGGTGCAACACCGGTGAACTCTGGTCGTATTCTTACAGCATATTAAACAGAGATGATTCAAATATTAATACAAATTCAGCTTAGACACTTAACACCAAATATGGGCATAAACTACATGGTGCCAACTAGAAAATTACGGCATGAATACAGTGGTCTATTAGCGATTACCATAGCTACTATCTGGGACACATAAATGCCATATCAACACTTCGGCAACTACCTGTAAAACCATGTGACCTGCTTTTGCAACCACCTAGAAACACATTAGCAACCATATAAAATACCTTGGCAACCATCATAACAACACTCTAACAATCACCATAGAAACACCATAGCAACCCCCTGGTACAAAAAAGCTATACATCCATTCAGTTTGCCTCCAGAAATGCGATTTTGTAGTTGTGTTTTAATGATTTTCCTGTTTTTCTAAAATCAGAGACTAAGCACAGTTTCTTTTGTTAAACAGATGAGCATCTGATACAACGGTAAACAATAGCAGAAATCACCGGCTCTGATATAACGCGCTTTGTGTGTTATTCTTTCAGCCGTCAGATTACTTCACCAGCGCCTGCATCCCCGTGAACTGAATTACAAGATGTTTATTTGTTTACCGCGTTTGTAACAATCATGAATAAGCACAAATCTTCTTATCTGTGGGAAAGCCTGTGTGTGTATGCTCTCAGCGCGATCACAGATCTGTGTACAGCCGCTTTACTCAGAACCAAACCGAGTGGAAAAGCATGCACTGCAAACACTGCTGCCTTTTAAAAAGCAGCTCCATGTATAATTCATTCCTCCACCTTTCTCTTACAGCCTGTTCACAGCCTGTAGCAACAAATGATTCACGCCCAGATCAGAGTTCCATTCACACTTTCTACTGAAATGTGGAGTGAGGCCAGAATTTTATTTTCACTCATAATAAACAACCAATACAACCAATACACTGTAACAACTGTCCTGTAAAACTACAGTCATTATTTGGCACAGGTGTATGTCAAAAATTTAAATATCACTGAAAAGTTACTTTATTTAAGTCATTTAGGTCAAAATGTGAAACTCAGAGTGATCTATTTTAAGTGTTTATTTCTTTAATTGTTGATGATTATGGCTTTCAGACAATGAAAACCCAAAAATCTGTCTTAAAAAAATATGAATATTATATAAAACTAATTGGTACTTTTGGCCGTGTGGGCAGTGTGCCAAGTCCTGTTGGAAAATGAAATCCATCTTGAAATCTTCTAAAATACCACAGTTACCACTTGGAACAACCTAACGACCCTCTGAAATACCCCAGCAACCACCTGAAATAACTTAACAACCCTCTGAAATACTCCTGCTATCACCTGAAATAACTTAACAACCCTCTGAAATACTCCTGCTATCACCTGAAACAACTTAACAACCTTTTGAAATACCCCAGCAACCACGTGTAACAAAAAAAATCATGTAGCAACCACACTAGCAACTACTTTTCATACTGCACTTACCAACTAGCAACAGTTAATCAAAATAATGCAGCATCACATTAGCTAAACCGTAGAAACCACCGGAAATACCATTGCAACTACCCTAGCAACCCCCCTAGCAACTTCTTTACATACTGCAGCAATACCATAGCATCCAATTAGCTAAACCGTTGCAACCACCTGAGTAGCTTCTTAGTCTTCTCTGTAACCGCACGATGACAGCATATTTATTTATTTATTTATTAGTAGTAGAAAGAGTGGTAATATCAGTAATTATTATTAGTAGAATTATATTAAAGGGGCACATAAGTGAAAAATAGACAATTTAGAGTTTGGTATTCAGAACTGGTATAAAATAAATCTCAAACACTGTTAAAGACCTTCAAAAACAAAATTGGGAATTACCAAAACACAGCTGTAAAAAATATATATATTACATAACCATTATGAATTTACCGAGGCAAAATTTACAAAAAAATTTCATCTTTATTCTAGGTGGCTTTCGTTTGAAATACTATGGCGATGTAAAGCAACCAATCAGAATACAGCTTATAAAATGATTCATAAGCCTACCATAAAAGGGAAGTCAGTGTATTCAGTGTATTTTAACCAGCCTGAAACTGTTCTTCAGTGTTACTATGCTAATGATTAGCCTCCCTTTCTCTCTGTCCCTCTATCTGTCTGTCTGTCTGTCTGTCTGTCTGCATGTGTTTATGTTGCACTACAAGTCCTGGTATTTCCATTGGGAAAAGCATATCTAGCTTCATCTGATTCACTTTGTGTGATCTATATAATTTTTAATATTTTATTAATTATACATTATTACTTTATTCTATGTTTGATTCCTATAGTTGTAAACACATGCAGGAATAAGGAAGAAACAGATGTTTTATACATTTATACAATTAATAAATCATTATGCTGCTTTTCATTTCTTTTTAAAGTTATGTTGCACATTGCTTTAGTTTATTTGTTTATTTGTTTGAATCCAGCATGTATGCAGTGAATATTGATTTTTTTTTATTATTATTATATTTCTGTTTCTGTGTGAATCTGCCGCACGGATTCTCCTGCTTTTTGATCATCTCGGCTTCACACGCGTCTGCTGAAACACAGACGCAGACGTTTCAGAGATTCTGAATTTTATGAATAGTTTATCAAAAAAACTCCTTTCATTTTGCCTGGACACAGAGGGAGGGGAAAATAGATCACGTTTCATAAGCACACGCCACCCGCTCTCATTCCCTCTCTCTCTCTCTCTCTCTCTCTCTCTCTCTCTCTCCACATAATCACAGCCTGCATCTCACTACCAGACCTAACGCTTCCACAACCAGAGAGAGACAGTGGGAAAAGCGAGAGATGAAAAGAGGAGAAGACAAAGGAGTGAACAGAGTGAGCGCAGCATGACATGACAAGAAGCCCTGAGAGAGAGAGAGAGAGAGAAAGAGTCTGAGAACAAAGAGACAGATACTGTACTTGACACAGCAGGGAAATCCCGTGGGTCAGAAAGTGTACCTCAGTGAAAAGTGTGTCTTTAAAAATCTGATTAAATCTTCCAGCCCCCCCCCCCCCCCCCCCACGCCACAAGTTCAGTTTGATCAGTCTGAAGTTTCTTCTCGATCTCCGCCACCCCGCAGCGACTCCGAGGCCCCGAAATTGAGACGTAACTGCTTTTATCAGTTCCGCTTAGTTTAAACCCAATGAAACTAATGCTTGTTTTTCAATTCAGGACAGAAAATCAGACCAATTTCACGCAATTTCCCAAAGCAATTCTATCGTAATCCAATATATTACTTTTTTATTACTTTTTTTTTTAGTCAGGCACTGTGAGTCTGGTTTGTGTAAAACTCAATACACTAAAAATGTTAAATATGATCAAATTGAACATAAAACCAACCGTACGTTATTCTATTAAAGACAGTTGCGTCCGACCGCCAGCTTCTGGGAGAGCTAGGATCTCTCAGACTGTGGATTCTGTCTTTCTATCATACACATCCTATTGACTATTGTAGGGGTGTGAAGTATAGGGGGCTTAAAAGCTCTTGGGGGAGTGGTTTGTGGGTGTTTTGTTTTAATTTAGTTGTGGAGGATCGCTGATGGGGTGTTAGTTTGGTTTGGTTTGGTTTCACACGGGCATAAACCTAAACGCACCAAAATGCGCACAAAAAAAAAACATGCGAGCCCATTGTCTCCTCTGATTGGTCAAAGCTGTCACCACATGATTAATATCTGCATTGTAAGTGTAGCTCTGTCTTCATAATATATACAGTAGCACAATAAAGTTTAAAAATGATTTCCGAGGGTAATATGTATCAATACTAGCACAGGAAAATCTAACTGGAATTAGACACTGAAGATGGAAAGACAATTTAGAGACAATGAGATGGAAAATGGGCAAGGCCGTCTTGTCTATCAAATCAATTGTGATGGGCGGAGCCATAACATCATACTGCAAGCAGCCAATGTCCTCCCTTTTCTACAGTCATTGGTTTAAACTCAACATCTTAATCTCCATGTTCTCATTTCTGCCTTCCTGTATCGGCCGTCCTCAAACGGGTCCTCAGGGTCCACCAGATGGTCCAGATTCCAGCCGTAGCTCTGAGTGTTGTGAGCTGGGCTTTGGAGCAAAACATCTGGCCTGCCTGAAGGTCCCCGAGGAGCGCTTTGAGAAACACAGCTATATATATATATATATATATCTGACACATTCACTAGACCAGTGGTTTGAAACCTGTCCTTGGGCCTGTTTGAGCTCCACCCCTGTGTGTTGCCAGATGAGCTGCAGGAAAAACAACATGGACCATACACTTCCTCTGGAAGGATCAGAGATGTACTGCAGCTGTTTAAAACTGATAGTAAATGATATCTGCTGAAAAACTTGAGAATGGAAAGTGTGCATTTTGCAGTATTTTAACTGTACTGTTTTCACACCTGTAGTCAATATGGTTTCTTTGATTCGGATCAGGTGATGAGTTTGTTTATTTGGAGAGTTTCTCCCTCTGTTTGGTTTGGTTTCACACAGGCATAAACTTAAACTCACCAAAATACACACCAATAAACCATGCGGGCACATGGTCTTCTCTGATTGGTCAGAGCTCTCTTGCACAGGAGTAAAAAAAGTAAATATAGTGAGAAGATTTAGAAAATTTGCCGCTGCAAGCAGTGAACGCAGCACAGACCGCACTCAGCGTGTAAACAGCATGGAGCAGCAGCAGTGACAGCGCTTGCTCGTAGCTGTGGTAATTAGCGTTATCTGGCTAATATATCAGATTAAACTGCTCTTATCAGCAGTTAAGCTTAAAAAAAAAGCTGAATTACAAAAAGTTCATGTTATTAATATCGAGCAGCAACATCGCCCTCCTGTGGTTATTATAGGGTTTGATTCCCTATCCAGAAATGCACACCATGCCATTAAAAGTCCTTGAGAAGGTTCTTAGCGCTATGTTTGTTTACCTGTATTACAGCTTTCATTGGTAAACCTCCCTGGATAAGAGCATTAGCCAAATGCCATAAATGTTCATTGACTAAAATGTGAATTTATTTATATAGTTATTTATTAATTAACATTTTTAACACATAATCCTTTTGCAGTCGACCTTTATCCTTTATATAACTTTATATAACTGAACACCAAAGTTAAGATAGGCGTGGAGGGCAAGACTACACACTGTTGGTGAGTGAGGACTAAAACGGACACGCCAATTATGTAAATAAATGAATTAATGAACGAGACAAGAAAATAGCAGTACTTTTTGTGGTTTTGAGAAATGTTAAGTAAACTTCACCTTATTTAGTACCTTATTTAAGTGTGCCTGTCAAATATGGCTAGGATGGATGGATATCCATTTGAAATTTGGTGAGTTGATTTTTTAGGTTATTTTTAACTGTATAATTGAGTATGTTTATTGCTAAAATTAATTTACAGCATAATTTTTTTTCGATTTTAGCCAAAATTCTCCATGCAGTTGCTTTCTCAATTATTTTGAGGATTCTATTAAATTCACACTATAATAACACAACCAGCACATCGTCTGACCGGTGTATTAACTTTTAACAGGTATATTAACATAAATATCTCCTATTACTAACTATTACTTTCTCAATCCAATGGAAACACAGGTCCGTTCTTAAAACCTCCGCTAGTTCGCAGGAAGCTGCACCAGCTCAGGCATGAGCACCAACACTTTGTGGTTGGAAAATTGGCTGACTCTGTTCTGTTCTCCCCTGCTGGCTCCTCACCAAGCCCCGCCTCATGCTCGTTATCGACCTACTAACATGCTGAGAGGGCGGGACCCCCGCTGATACTGTTGGTGAGTGTACTCTGTACTCTTTAGGACAAAAAGGAATAGCTGAACACAAGAGCTACTACAACTTAATTCAACCTTATAAAAGTAGCTGCAGTGTCTTTACTGCTTTACAGTCTTCTAACTCGCCACATGCTAAAACCCCAACTACACTGCCTGGACAAAAAAAAAGGACAGCCTTTGTTTGTGGCATTGTTTCTATAAGCTTCTGCAACGTCACAAGATTTATTTTAATCCAGTGCTGCATTAATTCTTTTTTCACCAAGATCTTCAGCAGCATTGATTTCAACACGTGCTCACGTTTACAAGCACGTGCCCAACCATGTGGAAGGAGGCCATGTGATTAGCTCATGTTTGTTTCTTCCCCTCCCCCTTGCGCTTCTCAGGCAGCAGCAGCCTGTCACTCACACAGACACAGAGACAGCGCTGTGTATCTACTTCTTGTGTCGACAATCAAAGCATTGCAACATGACGTGTTTTGTGATTTAATTGCCTTAAGCGACACTGGACATCCTGTGATGTGACTATTGCACATGCGCACATCACGATAATGATGCTTAAATGATATATCATGCAGCCCTAATCTAGAGTATATATGCTCCTGCATGGCTAAAATAGGTATGGGATTGGGCGGCTGACTGTTGACTGTTAGGGTCAGGGTTTTACTCACTCAGTGGTGCACCTGTATTTCCCAGCTGCCAAGATAAAAACACGCCAGAAATGTACCTAAACATACCTAACTTCCAGAGCACCACACCTTTATCGGTGTAGATTTATTCCTAAACGCATAGGCATGAATATAGACAGTTGATGGGGTGTAACATAGCAAAGAGCATTGTGACACGTCTTGCACAGGGTGTACAATATGGCCCATCGTTTCATCTGACTACAATATAGCAAAAGAGCTTCTGCAGCAAATCAGGATTACAATCACCTTTTGACATAACCTGTGTGAAATCACAGCATTATTTATTTATTATTATTTATTTTGACCTTATTTTCCCCACTAAATTGACCCGTCTCAAGTGTCTTAGAAAGTGCAGCAAGTCTAAAATGCATGAACGGATGTTTATTAACAAATTAAATGAAGTTGATCAGATAAAACAAGAAATATCTCAGGTTTATACCGTCTGCAATCAAATAAAAACAAAGTAAATGTAAAAAAAAACAAAACACTGCATGTTCATTTGCATTATCCACGCTGTCTTAAATTTTCTGATTTGAATTTGTACAAAGTATATTAGACAGAAATGCAGCAGTTTCTGTTACCATGGCAGCGAGAGAGTAGCAGTGGTGCAATTAGAATACAGAACATGTATAAATAATAAATATGCAAAGTGTGAACAACAGTAGACTGGAAGTATCACTAGAGAAAGTTACAATGAGAAATGTGCGTAAACTGAGGTGTGGAAGGTGTATATCAGTACTGACTCTCCTGTAAATGGTTTAGGTGTAAACTCTAGTAAAAATAGAGCTACAGTCGGTTGTTTGAGTGATTGAGTGAGTAAATACTGGAAACACTTTCTAGGAATGATGTATTTATAATGCATTATGAACGTGGTTTGAGTAATTAGATTATGGTGCATCTTTGAGATGCACTGTACTCTCCTGGTCATACCAGCAATGAAACAAACTAATGTGTACAGGACAATTCAGTTTCAATCATATATATAAACATTATTGTAGGCTATAAGAGCAAGTTACCATTTCCCTTATTGCTGTATCATCATATGTTAAGTTTAAGCACTGCCCACTCTTGACAGCAGATCTTCTCTTATTATGTTATTATTTGAACTGTTATTACGGTAAATCACAATAATCTGCATGGTTTTTAGTCTCAGTACTATTTCCACACCACAGGTTGCCAGGTACAGAACACATTATCCTGCGATCGTGTGTTACAGCCATGGAAACAGGTGAGTTGGCAATTTTTTCAGAACAGGTAATCACTGAGCTGCAGGGAGGTTTACTAACCAAGCTAACCAAGAGCTACAGTTAGGCCCGTAAATATTTGGACAGTGAGACAATCTTCATACTTTAAACCCTGGATTTCAGATGAAACACATGAGATTTTATTGTGTAGTGTAGACTTTCAGGTTGAATTAAATAAATAAGCCTCTTCATTTCAAGGGTCAAAAAAAGTATATCTCTATACCGCTATCTTTCAGATGTATTTCAGAGGAATTGGAGACCTAAAATCATCTTTTGAGATTATTTGTCCAATTAAATCAAATTCAATTTTGATCCCGTGAAATGAGGAGGCTTTATAGATAAATGCTTGTAATTCCTAAACGATTCATAGGATATTTTTGTTCATCCTCTTTAATTAATTCCAAAAGTCTAAACCGTAATTGCCTCAAAGAGTATAACTCCTCATCACCTGCCACTGTGTGCTAATCTGGCAACCCACATGAGCTTGGCACCTCAGGAAGGGGCGGGGCAGACAGCTCTCTCCAGTGTTTGGAAATTGGACTGCTGCAGCCATTATACACAGTGATTTCCATGAACTGCTAAGCTAACTTTTTCTGAATAAACAGTGTAAACTAGCTTTTTAGCATTTTCCAGACATTCTAGAACACCAAAAAATTACAGTATATTACAGTAATTCACAGGATTTTTTAAAAAATGTGCACTTACTGAGCACTTACTGAGGTTACCTGGCTGATTGGATAGTAAATCAAACATCAGGTGAGCCTGAGAGCAAAACACTGTACATAAATCAGGGTCAGTAAGTTTCTCTACGATGAACCGTTTCACACCAAAACTCTCTGTTTACATCTTAACCACTGAATTATGCAGCGACTTTAATCAGCGAGGTCTGAGCAGCCTCTCCAAACACCTCCCCAGAGACGGGAGATCTTCTGGAGGAGTCTGCACTCCTCTTTTTGTCTCTTCCTCGTGCTCTGAGGGAGTTATTCCTGACACTCCGGCCCTCAGCTTCCTCATTAGGGGTAGAAAAAAAAACAGGGCCCTAATGTATGTCTGACAAACCGCTTTGTGACAATTCCTGTCGCGAAAAAAACGAGCTACACAAATAAAATGTAATTAAATAGAATTTAATGAGTGAGCGAGTGGGTGCTCCGTGTCCCCACACTGCTCCCTCTGAAGGAGAATTGCTGTTCTGAATTATTAAAGGCTAATTTCGGAACGGTTCTGTTAGCTCATAGCCAACAGCAATTCATCTAATTCCAATTATGCCTCATTTAGCACTTCAACAGCAGTAATAATAGCATGAATAATGCTCGGCTAATATATATATAGTCATTAAAAGAGTACATCCAAAAATGCTAATGCTCCGGCTAATGAATGAAACACGGCATATGTCAGTTAGCATCATGCAAAACTGCTTAGTGTGCTTTCATTCCAGCGTTCTTGATGTGTAAAGCCAGTTTTCAGTTCAGATTCGTTTCAGCTACAGTTTATCTCAGCTAATATCAGTGCAGTGTGCAGACAGACTGATATTGTAAAGCTAAAGCTAAAGGCAAGCTGATAGAAAAGCTAACAGCAGATATCTCTCCCGCTTTTCTAAGAGGAAACTCTACAAACCACTGAGCTCTCCTAAGAGAGTTTCTTTGATTTTACCAAATTAAAATCCTCTGGAATATAATCAAGAGGAAGATGGATGATCACAAACCATCAAACCACCAAACTGAACTGCTTGAATTTTTACACCAGGAGTAAAGCAGCATAAAGTTATCCAAAAGCAGTGTGTAAGACTGGTGGAGGAGAACATGATGCCAAGATGCATGAAAAAAAAACTGTGATTAAAAACCAGGATTATTCCACCAAATATTGATTATTTCTGAACTCTTAAAACTTTATGAATATGAACTTGTTTTCTTTGCACTATTTGAGGTCTGAAAGCTCTGCATCTTTTTTGATATTTCAGTCATTTCTCATTCTCAAAATACAAATACAGAGGCTTTTATCCAATGAAACTAATGAGGTCAGATCTAATCTTGTTGTTGGTCCAATTCTGAAACGGCATCTGACTGCATTCCTGAGATTGATTTAACTAAAATCTATGGCCAGACTGGTTGTAGCCAACAGAAAAGCTACAGTAAGCACTGTGTCGAGCGTTGTGAGCGGAAAAGCATTACAAAAGGAACATGTCCAACTTAGAGTCCAATGGGCTAGAACTGAAAATGACCACTTCACAGTCCAGTTGAGGCTTCTTTTCCATTTTCTCCAAATTTAGCTAAGCCACATATCTGACACATGTAAACTCAGACTCTATTTGACTCTAATTTTGAGCTGTTGATGATGCAGCATTGCTGAGTAGCATCACAGCGCTAACGCTCGGAGGAAAGCGCAGCGACTCGGTTCTGATACATCAGCTCACAGATGCAGCCTTGTGCTGATCCACATCACCCTAAGAGTGATGTGGAGAGAGAGCGCCATCTACCCACATACCCTACTCAGGGCTCTGGCAGCTGATGGTGAGCTGCATGACTAGGATTCGAACCAGCGATCTTTCAATCAGTAAAATTACTTCCATCCATTACATTTGCACCCACTATCTCTAACTAACTAACTAACTAACTAATTAATTAACTAACTAATTAACTAACTAACTAATTAATTAACTAACTAACTAACTAACTAACTGACTGACTGACTGACTAATAACAGTGACATTCGCTTACCGTATTTCACGGATTATAAGGCGCACTATCAATGAACGTCTGTTTTCTGGTCTATTTTCATACATAAGGTGCATTTTAATTGACAATAGTAAGGAACAAAAGTTGTCAACAGGGTGGGGGGTGGGGCTGGATGTTGATCTACACAGATTTCTCTCCTGAAAACTGTTTATTTTGTTGAGTAAAGTGCTTCTGTTTATTTACAGTAATTCCAATATTTTAGCATGGTTAGCAGCAATGCTAGCTGCCTCTAAACAACTAAATAGCTAAATAGCTAGCACTGTGGACACTGCAGCCTTGGTGCTGGAGAAACTTCACTATAAGAACTGAAACCCCTGTATAACGCTGTACTTGCTACATTTCCTTCAGGATCAATAAAGTATCTATCTATCTATCTATCTATCTATCTATCTGTCTGTCTGTCTGTCTGTCTGTCTGTCTGTCTGTCTGTCTGTCTGTCTGTCTGTCTGTCTGTCTGTCTGTCTGTCTGTCTGTCTGTCTGTCTGTCTGTCTGTCTGTCTGTCTGTCTGAGGAGGAGGAGAGGTTTACAGCTTCTTACAACCAGACAGTGTTTTTTTATCAGTTGCTTTAGATTAACTATTAGTTGGGTAAAAGTTTATAGGGAAAAAAATCTGATCTACTGAGAACTTGTTTATAAATCATTTGTTTCATCTAATATTCTTCTTTCAGGTCATTTTTAGACATAATTGGTATCTTCTACTCCAGGTATGATTGCTAAATCCTACCTACAGAATAGGCCTGATTGCTAGATTGCTAGTCTGTGTAATGAGTGTTATCTAGGTCAGTCTTCCCCAGTCCTAATGCGCCTGCAGTGCAAATATTAGTGTGTTCCCTGCTGTAGACCCATTGCACACTCAGGTAGGGCTGGGTAATTAGCTGGCGAGCTGTTGACTCAGAGAATACACTTAAAAGAAAAGTGCACGACTTCTCCAGGACCTGCACTGTAAGCCATGGACGTGGCTCTGAAATATTTCCCAGAGCAGGCCTCACAGTTTCTCAGGTTTAAGGTTTTAATACAGAAATAAGAGCTGTGTGATTTTATCCTCCAGCCCGTGTGAGTAATATTGGCCTTGATGTGAGGTAAATGTTTGAAAGTGCAGGCAACGTGTTCATTTCTCCTGAGCCGATGTGCACATTTGACCCTGGGCTGAAAAATAAGCACCTTCAGCCTGCAGGCACGTATTTGGGCAGAACTGAGGACATCTAAAGAAAAAGGCCTTCGGATCTCTTTTTCAGTAAAGAGCTGATGTTTCAGTTTAAACACCTCCTTCCTGATCATTCATGTTTCAAAAACAGACTTTGGATTCGCTTGGAAGAAGAACCACTTAAATTCAATAACATTATAATAGAACCTGTTCTGTATCAATAAGGATCTCAACATAACTGTTTAATGAGTCAATTATCTTTATTGTTTTCAGGAAATGAGAATATAGCTGATTGTGAGAGCTGGTCAGGTAATCTGATTGATATTTTGAGAGTTGCTGAAGCACTGCATGAGGTCATGGGACATTGCACTCCCTTAGTGAGCTAACAAACAACAATACAAACCGTATTCATGGCTGCAGAACCTCAATAAAACTAGGGTTGAAATATATATATGTATATGCTTTATGTGCTGAATGCTACTGGTCTGGTTTTGTTTTGGTATCTGACCCAAAATCGAATTTATGTAGAATGTGTAAAACTAACGTGTTTTATGGAGGAAGCAGAATAAAGACTTTTAATACTATTAACCAAATATCGCCACTCGTGCCTCAGCCCAGTACAGTGAGAACACTCACCGGATACCCTTCTTGAGAGTGCATTAGTGAGTAAGACAACACTAACAACTGGAAAAGTGCATTTGGAAACACAGGAGATGCAGGATGGTTGCACAGCTAAAATAGCTTCCACCAGTTGCTATGGTTGTTGCTATGACATTGCTAGGCACTTGTTATGGCGCCTGTGGTGGTTGCTAAAGTGTTGTTAAGAAGTTGCTAGGTGGTTCCTAAGGTGTTGCTATGGTATCTGTGGTGGTTACTATGGTGTTGCTAAGCAGTTGCTAGGTGGTTGCTAAGGTGCTGCTATGGTATCTGTGGTGGTTACTATGGTGTTGTTAAGCAGTTGCTAGATGTTGCTAAAGTGTTGCTAGGTGGTTGCTAAGGCATTGCTATCGTATCTGTGGTGGTTACTATGGTGTTGTGAAGCAGTTGCTAGATGGTTGCTAAGATGTTGCTAGGTGGTTGCTAAGGCATTGCTATGGTATCTGTGGTGGTTACTAAGGTGTTGTTAAGCAGTTGCTAGGTGGTTGCGAAGGCATTGCTATGGTATCTGTTGTGGTTCCTATGGTGTTGTTAAGCAGTTGCTAGGTAGTTCCTAAGGTGTTGCTATGGTATCTGTGGTGGTTAATATGGTGTTGTTAAGCAGTTTCTAGGTGGTTGCTAAGATGTTGCTATGGTATCTGTGGTGGTTACTATGGTGTTGTGAAGCAGTTGCTAGATGGTTGCTAAGGTGTTGCTAGGTGGTTGCTTAGGCATTGCTATGGTACTTGTGGTGGTTGCTAAGGTGTTGTTAAGCAGTTGCTAGGTGGTTGAGAAGGCATTGCTATGGTATCTGTTGTGGTTCCTATGGCATTGTTAAGCAGTTGCTAGGTGGTTCCTAAGGTGTTGCTATGGTATCCGTGGTGGTTACTACGGTGTTGTTAAGCAGTTGCTAGGTGGTTGCTAAGGTGTTGCTGGGTGGTTGCTAAGGTGTTGCTAGGTGGTTGCTAAGGTGTTTCTGTGGTGGGTGCTTTGGTGTTGTTAAGCAGTTGCTAGGTGGTTGCTCAGGTGTTGCTATGGTATCAGTGGTAGTTGCTATGGTGTTGCTAAGCAGTTGCTAGGTGGTTGCTAAGGTGTTGCTAGGTCGTTGCTAAGGCATGGCTAAGGTATTGCTAGGTGGTTGCTAAGGCGTTGCTATGGTATCCGGGGTGGTTGCTATGGTGTTGCTAAGCAGTTGCTAGGTTATTGCTAAGGTATTTCTAGGTGGTTGCTAAGGCGTTGCTATGGTATCCATGGTGGTTGCTATGGTGTTGTTAAGTAGTTGCTATGTGGTTAATATGTGGATGGTTGCTAAAGTGTTTTTAAGTGGTTGCTTAGGTGTTGCTATGGTGTGGCTAAAAGGTTGCTACAGTGTTGCTAAGCAGTTGCTATGTGGTTAATTAGAAGTTGCAAGGTGGTTGCTAAGTAATTTATTTGCATACATCAGGTTATAATGTGTTTGCACGCTGCACGTTGCACGTCACACTAATAATATTAACGCAGAATAACAGTGCGGTTAGCGGCTAATGCTAATGCTGCTGCACCAAGCCTTAGTGCTGGAGAAACTTTACTGAAAACACAGATTTATGACTCTGTACTTCAGCAGAGTATCTTTACTTCTTCTTAATACCTGACTGCTTAAATTCACCGGATTATCAGGCACACTGTCAGATTTTTAAGTTTGCTTATATATAGTGCGAAAAATACAATATATAAAGTTTTGTAGACACAAATGAGCAGTTCTAAAGTTATGACCAGGTTGTGAAAAGTTCTGCAGATATGTTTAAGAAGCTGCTTGGCTGCTGTAATGAACACAACAGCAAAATATAAGACTGTTTGCTGGAGGCTCAGTGGTCAGAGTGCTGGGCTATTGATCACAGGGTTGTGGGTTCAATACTCAGCTCTGCTAAACTGCCACTGCTGGGTTTGTGAGTTATAGCAGGTCTGACCCCAGCTTTCCCAGCTTTATTATGAATAGAGATGCTGCTGTTGTGCTGGACGGCAGTGCAGGTACAGTATATTGACAATGCAGAAACTTTATGGCATTTGGCTTGAAGCTCTTTTTCAGAGAGACTTGTCTTCCCCAATTTATTACAGCAAATTCTGGAACAAAGTTGTGGACAACTGTCCAAATGTTGGGGGACACTTCGTCTAATGCATGCATTCATGCAGTTCGTCCCTGAAAAGTATCACCAAAAGAATAGGGTCTTTCTGTAGCAGATAACCATGAAGATATTGGCACCATGATCAATGCCACACATGGGTTACTGGGGTATAAACCCCCAGATCCCTGGTATTTATACCCCGGTAGCCCAGGTCTGGCATTGGACATGGTGCCAATATCTTCATGGTTATCAGCTACAGAGAGAACTGTGTTGGGATCAGGGATGAGTTTGTAACAAGGCAACACAAATCAGCAGAACTACAGATGAGTTGGAGAGTTGGGGATGAGGTGGTGGTGGTGATCATCCAACATCCTGACCTCACTTATGCTCTAGCTGTAGAATGCAATCAAATCCTTACAATATTGCTCTAGAAAAGAATAAATAATACATTTGATTACTCTTGAGTTTTGAAAAAAAAAGAGTTGGGCAAATTGGCAGAACTACCTATCCCTATCACTATCCCTATCCATTACATTAGCACCCATTCCACCAGTAGAGAATTATTTATAGTAAAACTTGCAGTAAAAACTACATGAATGGTCCTCATTGGCCTCATTGATGCTCACATTTAACAATTGAACAATTGAACTGAAAGGTGAAAGTGAGTGATTTTCTATTGAATGTAACCCCACATCCAACTCTTACCCTAAACCAATCTTAAGATTTTAGGTTAAGTCTAGGGTTAGTTGTAGGGTTAGGTTCTATTTTGAATCATTTACATTCAGCATTGTGTTAATGCTGGATAGCTAGCTAGCTAGCATGTTCCTGGTTTAGTCCATACAATGGCAGAACCTATATTTATTATGTTGTCATAATATAGTTGTTGCCATTAAAATGTATGGTGTGGGGGCACTGAGTGGTTTAGCGGACTAAGTGCTGCCACTATAATCAGGAGATCGCTGGTTTGAATCCCAGTCATGCAGCTTGCCATCAGCTGCCAGAGCCCTGAGAAAGCACAATTGGTCTTGCTCTCTCTCTGGGTGGGTACAGTACAGTAGATGGCGTGGATTTCTCTCCTCATCACTCCAGAGGGTGATGTAGATCAGCACAAGGCTGCGTCTGTGAGCTGATGTATCAGAACCACCAGAGTCGCTGCACTTTCCTCTGAGCGTTAGCGCTGTGATGCTACTCGGCAATGCTGCATCAGCAGTAGATCAAAAAGAGGCGGAGTCTGACTTCACATGTATCAGAGAAGGCATGTGTTAGATGGGTGGGACAGTTGGTCTAAATAAATTGGAAGAAAAACAGGAGAACATATTGTATTAAGTATTGTATTAAGTATTGTATTAAGTGTTGTATTATGCTTCCAAGTTTAGGCCAGACAGTCGGTTGTTTCTCGGTATTTCAGTGCTGCAGACTGAGGCTGAGATCCTGTCCCTCGTTCTTCTTCATCGTCTGAGAACATTATACATTACTCTGATCCAGTTAGTCTGTCCTTAGAGAACCACGAGTCGAGCTCAGCTCAAGTCCTACACCTTCAACTGTGATATTAAATTAAAGTCTGAAGACCCTCTGGCAGAAAGACACACAGACAGACAGACAGACAGACAGACAGACAGACAGGAAGAAAAAAGAGGAGGGGGGGCACAAGAGGAGAGACAGGAACAGACACCACAAAGCACCTGTGGCAGGACTAATTATTTCTAATAATAATAATAATAATAATAATAATAATAATAATAATAATAATAATAATAATAATTTGGGGGTACCTTTTTTTGTTAATGTTTGGTAGTATTAATTTAAATATTTTAGAATTATGATTACCGGGTGGTTGATTTGAGTTAGTTATTTGGTGCTCCTATAAAAGGGCTTCTTTTTGCATGCTGCAGCGTCTGCCTTGGGTTCCCCCCTCCCCCTTCCGCTTCACCGCGTGGCTCAGAGGTATGTTTGGCTTTGTGTGTGAGGGAGAAACGCACGTGTAAGTCGGCGTTTAGTTAATTTATTTGTTTTATTTAGAGCGTTTTGTTGCTGTCTCATCCTCTGAAACTGCACTCGAGTCTGGCTTATCCCAGTTCTCAGGTAAATGCTCCGTATATGCAGCGTAATTTGGTAGTATAGCGCTGTACCCGTGAGTTACTGTTTGTTTTGGTTTCAGTTTAACTCCTCAGTGGGAATTGTTGGCGTCTGACCAATTGTAACGCTGCCTGACGGCATTTTCATCAGCTCTGTAAGTATACGAACCGCTTATCTAGTCAGGGGGTAGTAAAATGGGTTTAAACTTTATATTTATGCCTTCTGTGTTTTTAATTTAGCGGGTCCAGCCGATCTGGTGTGATTACTGGCTGTTGCATGAAGATAGCATCCTGTAACGGTGAAATAAGCTGCCGTTTTGCCTCCAGAGAAGTTTAATGAAGCTCTAAGACACTTTTATTCTCTTAAGTGTGTTGATAACTGTGGTGGGAACCTATATCATTCTGTGCTGAATTATCGGACTGCAGCTTGTGCTCATGCACACTGTTTTATAGCTGAAAAGCTCTACTCTTACTTACTTACTATTTGTTTATAAAACTCCGTCTACTATCAGTGCAACTATATTACACCTGTGGTGTATGCATTGTTATTTTTGTGCACTGATGCTTCATCTGTAAATTGTTTGCTGTGTGCAATAGTTAATCCAATCTAAACTGTATTTTGAGCCATTGTATTGTGGTCCTTTTTATATTTCTGATTTTATTTGGTAGTTGTGGAGTAGGTGCATGAGGGATCCAGGAGGGGAGATTTAAGTATTATTTTCACTTTGCTTTACTGGTTGGGATTTGATTTATTTTCTGGCACGGGTGACTTTTGTTGTGATTTTGATATTTTTTTTAGTTAAATTTTGGCCCCCACCTGGTGAGCTTCAGCCCTACAACAATTAAAATGAGCTTCTTTGTAATTTCTTAACTCAAATGACCTGTTGTTGATTTTAATGTGTTTTTGAGCATTGAGTGGTTCTGGTGATATTAATATTAAAATTTTCTCTGTTTTGCAGCCGTGTGTATCTGTCTATCTATCTGTCTATCTATCTGTCTATCTATCTGTCTATCTCTCTATCTATCTATCTATCTATCTATCTATCTATCTATCTATCTATTGTTTTATTTTATTTTTTATAAGCCTATTTTGATTAATAAAATCTTTTTGGTTAATTGAAATCCTTGTCTTTGTACTTTCTGGTACCCACGAACCTGAAGTGTTAAATTTCTTTGGGTGCAATTCCCAAAGTGGCGTAGTTGGCTGCACTGGTGTAAGGGTAACTAAGGTATTTACATAGTTTAGGTAAATTAATTATTTTTATTAAGTCCTACCGCTCGCTCTCCCCGCCACACACCGAAGAATAATAAAGAAACAGAAACAGAGGGACACAAAAGAGGAGAAATAATAAAAGAAAAGAAAAGAGAGAGAGAAAGAAACAGTGAGAAATATCCAGACAAACAAACAGGTGACTGGAGACAATACCTGCAATACCTGCGTTGTCTGTGGCTTCGTCATAAAGAGGATGGATGGATGGAAGGATGGATGAATGGATGGATGAATGGTTGAATGGATGGATGAATGGATAAATGGATGGATTGATTGATGAGGTGCCACATAAGTGGAGGATCAGATGATGTGAAGAAGTGCGAGGAGAAAAAAGGAACAAAGAGAGATGATGAAAACAGATGACTCCTTGGGTTGAGTTTAGTGTGTCCATGTTGCTTTGGAGATTAGTGTGTGTGTGTGTGTGTGTGTGTGTGTGTGTGTGTTTATACCCCTTGAACTTTTTCACATTTTGTCACCTCACAATCACACACTTCAGATTTGTGGAGAGCAGGACTTATAGATGTTCTGTTCAACAGATTCTCTTCTATCTAATTAATTAGAGAACAATTAGAGAATTACATTCAGAATTTTAAATAATTTTTCTTTATAAATCATTGGTTGTTCAGATCATCAATTTCAGTTAAATACTGTATATCATATAGCAGATGAACACATATTTGATATTTGAGGATTTACAGGAAGTGTGCAATAATTCTTAAAAACTAAATTATGCAAGTTCACTGGGATCATCTGCTATATGATATATTTAACTGAAGTTGCTGATCTGCAAAAAAACAATGATTTATAAAGGAAAAATCATGAAAACTATTGGGGTAATCGGTGGGGATCGTAAGTGGCTGAAACATCAGTCTTACTCTATACTGAATTTACAGCCTGAATTTAAGATGCTTTCTCTTGGCAGGATAAGACTTTCTGGAGTGCCACTCTGTCCTCCATCACCAGCGTTAGTAATTGTGGCTATATAATGAAATAAGCAGACCAAATGTTGCTGTGTGTGGTGCCAGAGCTTTGGTAAGCCATGTAGTAAAAGCTAGGTGTTATGTCAGATTGTGTCTGCAGGATAATCTTGGCTTTGTAACGAGTGGGGTGTTAAATCCTGCATTATTGCCGTATCAGGCAGCAGATGCCACGCTCGCTAGGTGCTTGTTATTACAGTGCCATCCTCTCCCTCCGCTCTGAAGATAAGTACATATCTCTGCCTCGCTCTCGCGCAGAACACACCCACACACACACATCCAGCGCGAGAGCTGCGGCCACTCGCTTATTACACTGAATAGAGATTAATATTCGCCTGCTCAAACTTTTTAAACGACTAATATTAACACTAAAACTAGCCTAAAACATTTTCTAAATCATTCTTTCAATATAAACCATGTGGAACCTGTAGTTTTATAATCATTAATTAATGAATGGTATAATTTCACTTATTATTTATTAATGGTTATTTGGGGCCCTATTTTAGTGATCTATAGCACATCGGTCCATCATGCAGCTGGAAAAGGGCACGAAGGCACAAATAATTTGGTTTTAAAACATGCAAAAGGTATGTACTAATTCTGTTACTTAATCATGGGTGTGTTTTGGGCGTAACGTGAAATAAACCAATCAGAGTGCCAGTTTTCATTCCCTTTAAGAGGCTACCGAGCTGCTCGTTCACACTGTGAAAAAACACCAGCAGCTCATTTAAGGGAACAGTAATTATATTTTACTCTTTATTCTGTTTATCATTGATGTAAAAGCTGGTATGCACTCTGCTTGGCGTCCGTGTGTATTTAACGAGCAAGGTGAATGCATGCAAGGTGTTCCTGCATGGCTTTTAATCAATCAATGGCGCACCTCTATTTCCCACCGCCAGCATTTTTACCTGAAATTTACCTGAACACACGTTTATTGGCGTAAATACACCTAATTCTGACCCATTCTGACGCAAGGCATGAAAATAGACTGTTAACGGGGTGTAAGATAGCAACAAGTACGGGAGTACGATAGGACCCTTGATCTCTATTTTAACTAATGCGTTTAGTTATATTACCTCCATCTCTTAATATTGTTCACATGAAGACCAAACGTCCAGAAGTCGTAAAAGTACACATTACACGGAATGCCAAAAGTCATGGGACAGCGGTATGTAAATTAATCATAAAGCTTTTACCTCAGGGGACTGCTTGTGGAATGTCATATCATTATAACAGGACTACAATCTGTAATTATAGAACTACAAAGAGACTGTAAACTGTTATTGTAAAAAATCATAAAAAGAAAGAAAACCCATGAACTGGATGAGAAGAGGTGTGTCCAAACTTTTGAGTGTATATATATATATTGCATATATGTGTGTGTGTGTGTGTGTGTGTGTTATGTGTGTAAATGGTCGTTAATGAATTAAATGAATTACCTGTAATGGACACTCCATTCTGCTGAGTAACCGCGGATGGAGTGAGGGTGGAGCGAGGGAGCGAGGGAGCAGGGGAAGAAGGGAAGGAGGGAGGAGGACTGGGAGGGGAATCAGGGGAGGAAGAAGCACTGGGTGGAGAGAGGTCAGGAAAGAGGGAGTTGGAGAGAGTGGTAGAGGGAAATTTGGAGGGAGGGAAGGTGGAACCAGGAAGAGACGGAGAGAAGGAAGTCGGCAGGAGAGAAGGAGGAGAAGAAGAAGAAGAAGAAGTAGGAGTAGAAGAGTAAACAGTGGACGGAGGAAGAGATGAGGGTAGGCTTGGATAAGGAGAAGTGGAGGAGTCGTCAGTGGGAAAGGTAGAAGGTTGTGGAGGGATAGAGGAGGGAGAGAGTGAGGAAAAGGGAAAGGAGGAGAGAGTTGAAGGAGGAGAAGTGAAAGTGGGGAAGAGGAGGTTGGAATCCTCCTCGTCTTGGAACATGGCCATAAGCACGAATGAAAAAGGGTGGGGTTTTAGAGATACGGTGATTGACGTGGATGGGGGCGGGGCAGAGGAAAAAAAGCGGAAAACGTAAACATACCGTGTGTCAGAAAGAAAGAGAAAGAAAGAAACAAGGAACGTAAATTCAGAAAAGAAAGAACGAAAGCAAAAGTTGACAAAAGAAGCAGATTGAAGAAAGTGATGCGCTGAATTTAGCAGATCAAAGCCTGTTCATTTCCACACAAACAAATCACATTACAGCAACACAACTGATCCCGCCAAGCTCCGCCCACAAATGTGCTCTTCCATAGCAACTGTTGTGAGGTTGTTGTGTCATACTTATTCAACACCATTCAACTTTCAACCTATCCAAAGTAATGTAACAACATTTCAGAGCTTGTGGTGGGATTTCTCTTATAATTTATGTGGAGGCGGGGCTGGAGGCGGGGCTGGAGGTGGGGCTAGTTACTATAAGGGTCTTGGAGTTCTCTTTGGAGTTACTGTATATGTTCTGGCAGGGGAGGTGATACGATTAATGTGGGCGGGGTTTTGTTGTGGCCCTCCCCCTCCGCCATCATGCAGCACAAAGTCAGTCAAATCTGGGCGATAACCAATATGGTTTAAAAATCACTAAACAATTTAAAATCTTTAGTTTCTAAGCACCTTCAGACAGTCTGTAACTGTTTCATTTTTTTTTCTTCCACGTTTTAATTTATTTGGTCCTTTTATTCATTTTATTTAACATTTTATATTTTAGCCTTTTTACCTTTATTTTATTTACATACTATAAGGTGCACTGGATTATAAGGCGCACTATCAATAAACGTCTATTTTCTGGACGATTTTTAATACATACAGTAAGGCACGCTGAAATATAAGGTGCATTTTAAGCGACACTAGTAAGGAACAGGGGTGTCGCCATGTTTTCCTTCTAATTTTAGCAGGTCTCGCTGCCGGGGGGAGTCAAATAAACAAAACTAGTGCTGGATGTTGATCTACACAGATTTCTCTCCTGAAAACTGTTTATTTGGGTGAGTAAAACACTTCTGTTTATTTATGGAAAGCTTAGATTTACAGTATTTTAGCGTGATTAGCAGCAGTGCTAGCCACAGTTAGCAGCTCTTAACGCTAGTAAGTGAGTGTTCCGGTAAACCAGGGTGATATTAGCTAGCGGCTCATCCCACGTAGCTCGTTTTAACACGGTAAACACAGCAAACTGTAGGCTGATAATACTCGCCTCTGAACAGTAAAAGAGCTAGCGTGGTTAGCAGCTAATGCTAATCCTGCTCCAGTCTCTGTGTTGGAGAACTAAACTGAAACTCCTGTATAAATCTGTACTTCAGCAGAGTGACTTTAATGCTTCTAAATACCTGACTGATGATTTTTGGGAAAATTAAAGGATTTTAAGTGTTATAATAAAATAAGCAAAAAATACAGTAATTACATGTTTTAGTCTTCTATATTTTTTTCTGTTTGCTTTTTTCTATTATTCTAATCATTTATCTTTTTTTAATTGACTGCTTAAAATTTTATCCTTTAATTCTGAATTCTTTTTTTCTTAACTGGAAGTGACTAGACCTGGCACTAGACATGGTTTCTAATAGGTTCACATTTGTTCATCTGATACAGAGAGTCCTATTCTATTGGCAATGCTTTCTCTACATGAACTAGACCAACTGTGTGTGCATCTGTGCCAGAAAGTAATGGGCACCACTTCAACAAACTAGCTCAATCCATTCATTAGGACACATAGTGAACCACTGAGAAACAGGGGAGGAGCTAGTTAGTGGGTAGAACTGACAGCTTTTGTTGGAGAGAAAGTAGTTGTGGGCGGAGCATGGACAGGTTACTGTAAAATCATGATCATGATTTGATTGGTGTGGAAATGATCTGTCTCTATGAATGAACTTCATTCAGTGCAGCACTTTTTTCAACGCAGAAAGAAAAAATTACAACAAAGAAAAGTGAAAGAGTATCCTGCATTCTCTAAAGCTCTCACGCTCTTTCGTTACCTTGCACGTGCAGCGTGTACTCCTGCTCGCCCTCGCCGATGCCGTTGTCCGTCTGGCACAGGTAAGCTCCGTTATCTGATTTGTTGAGAGCCTCGAAGCGCAGGAACGCGCCGTCGGCCTTCACCTGCGGGGGGAGCTCTCCTTCTTTCTTCTTCCAGGTGAAGAGTGTGGGCCTGAGAGAGAGAGAGAGAGAGAGAGAGAGAGAGAGAGAGAGAGATCGATATTACAGCAGCTCACATGTCCAAACATTTATAAGACGCAGCCGTTAGCTACAGTGAGTGCTTCTACATGCACTAATAAAACCAGTTCATAATCAGATTAATGCAGTTTAATCATCCGAACATCCAAGTTTTAATGTAAACAGCACACTCCCGCACAATACACAACACACACCGCCAGCATGCTGATCAGCGTTGAGAATAATCACCCACCACCAGTGATGTCAGTGCACACTGCTCTTTTCAGTTTTTTTATTATTTGTAAAATAGTGTTTTCTTTCCACTTCACGATTATATTCCACTTCGTGTTGGTCGTTCACATTCAATTCTAATTTAAAAATATATTTATGATTGTGCTTGTAATGTGACAAAATATGAAAAAAAGTTCATGGGGTATGAATACTTTTGCAAACTATAAACTGTAATTTACTTTTTAAAGGAGTAATGCAGTGATCAGTAATCGGATTACTTTTTCAAGGTGCTACTACTCAACCACTCAAATAATAATAATAATAAAAAATAAATAAATAAATAAATAATAATAATAATAATAATAATAGCTGCTCTGTGGTGGTTTTCTCTCCTGTGGGTCCTGATTATTAAATAACAGGTTGAAAGGTGGATAATAATAAAGTATACAGAGAAACAGATACAGAACTACAGTCTGTAATTATTATGATATAACAATAAAGTGTCCTATATGATCAGGGAGCTGAAAATATTTTTTTTCGAAACCGTTTTTTTATAACCAAACAGATCCTATTTTCTCCTCCTCTTTACCTCAAAATCTTTTAATAAACAGTGATAATGGAACTGTGGAATAATTAAGCAATATTACACTCAAGGTTCTCGTGCTATAATGTGTAATATTGGCACTGCTGCGCTAAACTAGTGCCAATATTACACAGTATAGCACAAACCTCCAGTGTATTATTGCTTAATTATAAGAACTACTACATACGTAGGAATGTCTGAACTGTGTCAACAAAGGTAGACCAGATTCTGATTGTCTATTTGTAGTGTGTAAGTAGTTCACACAGAGACTGTAAAAAAAGATGGACGCTGTGTCTCCGTTCCCATTCATTTAATGAAAATGAAGCCAAAATCTTCCTCCATGTTGGCGATCCTGAAACCCGAGTATGTAGAGCGCAGTAGAGACCAGAGGAGGGAGAAAGACTGTGGAGAGACCGCCTACTCATTTAAATAACCCCGCCCCTGAGGGCTGCCTCGAGGTCACAGGCTGCGGAGCGGAGCGGAGCTGACGGTCTGTTATTGGTCCCGCCCATAACCAGCCCTTTTACAATAACCACACCTTTTTAAAATAGAGCTGAATAACGTTTTAAAAAACGAATTCTGTGGGGATATAAAAATTTAACAATATAAGCAGAGGTTACACTAGCTGCTGCATTTAAATAAAGGAGGTAGAATTACAGTATATTAGAAAAAAACGTGATTGAAAGTTGTTCTGTTTTAACATTGAAACCTATGGGGATGGGTGGAGTTACACAGCTTTCTGCAACCGAACAGCAGGGGGCGCCCGACCTGTGGTGGCTTCACTTTTGAGAGACGATGCTCTGTCCAGCTATACACAGTCTATAGGTTCACAGATGGTTCACAGGTTATTTTAGATTTCTTGTAAACCTGTCTTTAAATGTAAGGGATACTGAACCTCGGTTTGGCTGAAATTTTTCCTTATTTTTTAATCCAAAACGTGACAGGTATGATCTGATGTTGGAGCCTAATGTTAACACAGTGTTCATTCTTGATAAATAAGGTATTTAATTTGCCATTTTGACAAGAAACCGATTTGCATTTTTGTCTAAAATCCAACATCTTTCAGGCGTCTGGAGTCAAATCTGCAGCAATAAATTACCAAATAATAAGTACGGTAAACAGCTCAGTCCTAATAAAACAGGCCTGTCAGAGCTTAGTTCTCTCTGTGTGTGTGTGTAGTGTGTGTGTGTGTGTGTGTGTGTGTGTGTGTGTGTGTGTGTGTGTGTGTGTGTGTGTGTGTGTGTGTAGTGTGTGTGTGTGTGTGTGTGTGTGTGTGTGTTAAAAAAGTGAGATGAATGCTAATACATGCATGGAAGGCATATGACAGCCAGACAGCTGAGAGAGTCTTAGTGTCCCTGTACAGAGAGAGGGGGAAGCTTTCTCTCTCTCTCACACACACACACACACACACACACACACACACACACACACTACACACACACACACACACACACACACACACACACACACACACACACACACACACAGACACAGATAACCCAGATCAAGAGATTAGGGCATCATTTAGATGTAAAGAGAAAGTTTGGGACGAGGAGAGAGAGAGGAATCAAGAGATTGAAATAAAGAGAAGAAAAGGGTTGAAAGAGAGATGAGGAAAGAGAGGGAAACCAAGGGAGAGAATGAGAGAGAGAGAGCAAGAGGGAGAAAGACAAGATAAAGCAGAGTGAGAAATTAAAAAAGAAGAGTGTGATGAGTTTAAAAAGAGAGAAGAAGAGAGGGAATGAGAGAGAGAGAGATATATAGATGGAGTAAAAAGGAGCAAGAGAAGAAGACAGGAAATAAGAGAAAGAGGGAAAAAGAGAGAGATGGGGAGTGTATAAACAGCAAGAGAGAAGAAGAGAGGGAGGGAAAAAGAGAGAAATGGGAAGTAAAAGAGTAGAAAGAGAGAAGAAGAGCGAGGGAAAGAGAGACAGAGAGGTTATAAAAGGGCAAAAGAGAAGAAGAGAGAGAAGGGAAAGAGAATATAAGAAAAAGGGGGAGAGAAATGGAGAAGGAGGGTGAAAGTAATGGAGAGATGAGGAAGAGAGAAGGATGAAAAAGAAAGATAGGGAGAGGAAGGATGAGGAAGAGAGAGACACTGTGTTCTTTGTATGTGTGAGAGAGAACCGTGTGTGTGTGTGTGTCTGTGTGTGTGTGTGTGTGAGGGTGTGTATGTGTGTGTGTGTGTACAGAATGTGTGTGTGTGTGTGTGTGTGTGTTTGATTGTGTGTGTGTGTGTGTGTGAGGGTGTGTGTGGGTGTGTGTGTGTGTTTGATTGTGTGTGTGTGTGTGTATGTGTGTGTGTGTGTGTGTGTGAGGGTGTGTGTGGGTGTGTGTGTGTGTGTGTGTGAGGGTGTGTGTGTGTGTATACAGAATGTGTGTGTGTGGGTGTGTGTGTTTGATTGTGTGTATGTGTGTGTATGTGTGTGTGTGTGTATGTGTGTGTGTGTGTGAGGGTGTGTGTGTGTGTGTGTGTGTATACAGAATGTGTGTGTGTGGGTGTGTGTGTGTTTGATTGTATGTATGTGTGTGTGTGTGTGTGTGTGTGTGTGTGGGTGTGTGTGTGTGTGTGTGTGTGTGTGTGTGTGTACAGAATGTGTGAGAGGGCAGTGAGAGATATGATAACCTGCACCCCCCCTCCTCCTCCTCCTGTGTAATGGGTGTAGAATAGCACTCCACACTGCACTAATGGGCTGCGTATTTGGTAATGACCTGTAATGCTATACTGCACCAGCAGGGGGAGATATACAATTACATTCAGCCCTGAGCATCAACACGTTCACCTCCATCATCACCAACAGAAGCAGCAGAAGCAGCAGCGCACAGTCGGAGGGCCTGTAGATACAACCGCAAAGGACATACTGAGGTAAATATAACTCACCCTCAGCCTAATCTTAATTAATCATAGCCTATCCTACCCTACTTAACTACAACTGCGCCTTACATCAACCAATCACACGCAATCAGCCCCTTACAGAGCCCTGCGCCCACCCACTCACAACCTCACCAACACCAACCCAGAGAACTCAACCAGCAGCCAATAACAATAAGAGTTGTATATGATGCTGCGTATAAACCTGTTTCTCAACCTCCATTGTCTGCAGTAGATAGTAAAAGAAAATCCTCAGAAATACGAGTTGATCAGAGAGACGTTAGAATGTCTACATCAATCAGAGACTACATGGCCTCACCCACCTCGGCTCAGAGGCGGAGCTGAACCCGGGCTACAGCATTATGAGCTATAGCTAAGCAGGAGGAGCTAACAGCTCTGTTTACTGCTTCTGTTTACAGAGCTAGTTAGCGTTAGCTATCTTGAGTAAGTAACTATAGGTTTAAATCGATGATGCTGTTCTGTAATAAACCACTGAGGTCTTCACAGAACAGCTGTATTTATTTATACTGAGACTAAATTACACACAGCTGGACGCTCTAACACATTTTTTAAATTTTGCGGTTGTTGACAAAATGTTAAAAAAAATCAAGGGGTATGAATACTTTTGCAAGCTACTGTATATACTTAAAGAGGACGGATTCACTCACTCCTCTTTTGTGCTCAGTGCTGCTGTGGGGCAGGCTGGGAGGGCTGGGCCGGGAGCTGTCAATCATCTTTGCTCAGCTGTTGCCTAATCAGCAGTATTTTAAAGACTACAGTCAGATTCAGTGTCAGCAGGTCTCCCACCTCCTCAGCATATTCACTTAATGAGCGTTAACGAGCGCATGTGGGCGGGGCATCAGAGGCAGAAGGGTCAATCAGAGGTTTTCTGTACGACACCGGGCAACCAGTAGGAGAGTCGGTTTAAAAGGTCGCCGCCCACCACTGTATAATCCTTACGGCCAATTTATGCTTCTGCATTAAATCCACACTGTACCCTGCACATAGCCACGTAGCCTACACCCAGCTACTAACAACACATTAGCTAACTCATACAGAGCTGTCAATCAAATTAGCCACTTGCTCTATGTTAGCCAGGTACTCTATGAGTAGCCATGTAACCTTCATGTAGCCATGTAGCCTATGCATAGCTACGTACCCTACACGTTGCCGCCTACCCTCACCACATACAAGAAATCTGATTAAAAAGAGCTGGATTGTAGCTTATAACTAATGGTATTTTTAAGTGCAAGTAAACTTTTTTTTTTTTAATCTAATTTTATTTTTTTTTAGGAGGACAGCGCAGCGACTCAGTTCTGATACATCAGCTCACAGACGCCTCCCGCTGATCCACATCACCCTAGAAGTATTGAGGGGAAACAGACCAATTGTACTCTCTCAGGGCTCTGGCAGCTGATGGCAAGCTGCATAACCCCTTCGCCTTCAGCAGCGAGGGGCTCCAGCTGCAGCCTTCAGAGCTCAGCGGCTCAGAAAAAAAACACATCCCAGCATGCTCTGCGCTGTGCTCATACTTGACGTCAGCTGAGCAGACAATATCTAAAAATTCAAGCATGTAATTTGGTGAGCTGTAATTTTCGGTGGGCAATTAGAAGCGTCGCGCTTATGGGCTAAAAATAAGAATATACAGCTTATTTATTTATTTATTTATTTATTTATTTATTTATTTATTTATTTATCTTGGAAACGCTTTGTTCCAGCTGAGCCTCGGAGGGTTTGACGAGGTTCTTCCTCTCTTTTCCAAATCGAGTTCCATTACTTGCTTCGTAACGCAAGTGTCATTCAGCTGTAATACAAAAACTGGAGTGACACCTGAAATGGAGTGGAGTGATGGGAAAGTGTGACTGAGATGAGAGCAGAATCACACACACACACACACACACACACACACACACACACAGACAGATGCTCCACGTCTGATTCATTAATGCATGATAATACAAGTGAATAACATGCTAAAAGGATCAGCTTTGAGGCTAATTATGTTAATGCTCACATTATGAATGTTTTTATTCTATTCCATTTCCCTTTTCCTGCTTCTCATACCCAAATCCTAACCTCGCCCGTTACAGCAGCTCCTCATCCCTAAAGCCCAACCCCAGAACAAAAGATTCCTTAAACAATAGCATACATATCTCTCTTATACATATACAGCTAATATATTTAATAAGAAAATGATCAAAGAGCCATTAGCAGCACCTTACTGATATAGGAGAAGAATACAGCCACAATTTAACAGCAGAAAAGAATAATAATAATAATAATAATAATAATAATAATAATAATAACTGCAGTATGAGTTTACCAAAGAAAGAAAGACAGCTGGAAGAGAGACAGAGAGACAGAGAGATTAAATTTTTAATTTAAGATAATAATTTCTGAGTGGAGAAGAATATAGATAAAATATAGTGTTTAATGGAACCGGTGTGCTGGAACCAACATCCCTGCTAAGCCTAATAATATATTCATTCTAAAAGTTCTTCTTCTGGCCACGTCACGTGTGTTCAGTGTTGGGCACGTTACTTTGAAAAAGTAATTAGTCATAGTTACTAGTTAACTAAAAAAGAGTTACTAACGGAGATACTCCACTATAAAAGTAACTACTTACCAGTAAAAGTATCTATTGAGTTACTTTAAAAAAAAAAATAGTAATTTTTTACTAATAAGAGAGAACGGCAGGAAAGAGGGGTAAAATACGGTAGAAAAAAAAACGTGAAACTTGACAGGTATGCTTTTGTAAAAAAAAAAGTTAATAGAGCGGCTAAAGTAAGGTGCAGTAACGTGGTGTGGGAAATGGTAACGGCGTTATAGTTACAGTCAGAGTAATTAGCCGATTATTTCAACGCCGTTATTCCCATCACTGCACGTCTTTACGTACTCACGTCACACGTACAGCCTCTAAAAGAGGATCCGGCTCAGTTTTACTGAACGCGAGCGGCTGGTGGAGCAACGGGGACTTCAGAAGAGGAAACTCAGAGCTCAGTAGCTCATTCACTCATAGTAAAAACAGAGAGATAAAAAGCGAAGGAGTGAAGTTTCTGACTCTCTCTCTCTCTCTCTCTCTCTGACTGAACATAACCTGGAATCGGATTCATCCGCTCTGAAAGGAGACCGCATCGCACCCGCCCAGTTTAAAATGATTCTTCCGCATGCTCGGTGCAATTACCCATTCTCACCAGAGAGGGAGCTAAATCACAAAACTTACAGACACCAGCTTTAAGACATTATTTAATATTATAATATTTCATTGCTTAGGCATGTTGTATTATTTAATAATCATAATAATTTGACAGATTAGTTATAAAATGTGTAGTGATTAATGTCTTAACTAGTGTGAATAAATAATTAGTTGAGACATTCTGTCATAAGTACTGTTAATTAATGGACATTTTATCATTAAAGTGCTACAGTGCTTTTTCTATTATTTATATATAAAGATGCAGATATACCTCACTGCCTGTCTATCTGTCTATATTCTAATTAGTGATCTCAGATCTGCAGAGTCCGTCCTCCTGTAATTCAGTTCTCAATTCATTTCTACATTTAAATTTTTAATATTTCCTACGATATTGTCCCAGTTAATTAATTACGCTAATGGTTCTACTGTTCATCTTTTATTAAAGTTAATTCTCACCGTCTATTTTATTGGTACTGTTAACTTTCATCTTTTATTCATGTTAATTGTCTCAATCGATTTTATCAAATGGACTCTTCATTTTTATCTTTTATTGCTGCTACAGAACAGTACAAGTCGTGAGTGTAAAGAATTTAAAAACTGCTCTTTGTATTAAATGTGCTCCACAAATTGCTAATATTAAAAAAAAAAACACAGTGCAATTCATAATATACCTGTTTCACTGTTTAACATTTCAAATAAATCAAATCAAAGCTATTAATTCACATTAATTTCAGTTTCCACATGTTGAATCACATTTTTTACACGGTACCCATAATTCAGGGCACCATAATGTTAAGGACATTTAGAACACTATCTTACAACCTGTGCAAGGTGCGTCATGATGCTCATTGCTATCTTACACCCTGACAACAGTCTATTTTTATGCCTTCTACCTGCATCCTTAAAATAGCGTTGGTGCTTGTGAATATATCTACACTGATGGGTGTGGTGGTCTGGAAGTGCGGTGTATTTAGATTTAGATCAATATCTGGAGTATTGCTATCTTGGCAGCAGAAAACACAGGTGCACCACTGACTGATTTAAACCCTGACAACAGTTAACTGTAGTCAACAGCAGTGCACAAGCCCAACTTTTACATCAACAATAAACAGAATACACAGCAATAACAGTGTGAAAAAGCAGAACATTTTTTTCCCTGCTGAGATGAGCAGAAGTGCTGCGCCGTTAAAATACCAATCCGCCAAAGTCAGAGCAGACCTGGCTCTTAAAGGGAACATCAAGTGACACGCTGATTGGTTTATTTCTTGCTACACCCAAAACACACCAATAATTAATTGTAAAAAATTAGTACATACCTTTTTTTTGAGCTGTGCAAGGTGTACTTTTCCCGTCGTTATGATAGCAAAGGCACACTGACACACCCTAAATCAGACTGCACGATGTGCGTGGTTAACGGCTCAGTTAAAGCATGCTAAAATAAAACAGTGTACATAAGCTTTTAAACCTCTTTGTCTTTTTGAGCTGTAAAAAAAATTAATTTTAACAAGTAGTTGTGAAGAACAGACCTGACTTCAAACTAACTGCTAATCCCAGATCTTTATATTCTTTTGCCACTCACAAATATGTAATAATGGAACATGTTATATACCATATTTTATAGACTATAAGGTGCACCAGCGACACTAGTAAGGAACAGGGTGCATCATGTTTTTCTACTAAGCAAATAAAACTGATTTTTTTTCAAAAGTCAAACAAGCGCTGGATGTTAAGTCTTGAAAACTGTTTATTTGGCTGAGTAAAGTGCTTCTGTTTATTTACTTTAAGCTAAGCAGCAGTGTTAGCCGTGGTTAGCAGCGCTTAGCGCTTGTAAATACCGCCTGACAGCGCTAAACTAAGGAACCCTGAATGTTTTGGAAAGCCAGGGCGCTATCAGCTAGCGGTTTATTCCATGTAGCTTGTTTTAGCTAACGTTGGGGTTAGCAGCTAATGCTAATACTGCTCCAGCCTTGGTGCTGGAGAAACTTTACTGAAACTCCTGTATAACTCTGTATTTTAGCAGAGTGGCTTTACTGCTCCTTAATACACAAGAATAAGGAATTCATAAGGTGCACTAACGGTTTCTGGTGCGCCTTATAGTGCAAAAAATACGAGAACATATTTATATATAATATTTTTGTCTCATTTGTTTATCTGGGTTATCTTTATCTACTTTTAGGACTTAACATGGTAAAACTTAAACATATTAAAGTACTTAAATTAAAGTCATAAATGTGCACTTTAAGCACAAATCTGACTGATCTGATTTGAAATCTGAGGAGCAGAGGAGCATATTAGAGAAAATATATACCCCTGCATTATAAAACATTATAAAGATTAGTGTAAAACTGGTGCTCGGTGGAGTATCACGTGACTGTAAATATAAATATCAGACCTCCCACTGCATCGAACTTTTTAGCATTAAAGTGAGCAGCCCTGTACCATCCCACCCATCCGGCAGCTGAGGTAAAGCTAGGATGCTATTTATGCATGTATTATGCAGCATGCTGCATGTATTATTGAGCATGTTTGCTCGTGTAGAGAAGAGTCTGGACTGACATCGTTACCAGAGTGTACTGCAGGTTACACTGTGTCACAAGGTGAAATACAGCCAGATATCTGATAAATGCACAGTGAATCTGATCTGGGATAAACGCAGAGTGCTGGAGGTCACAGGCAGAGATTAGCAGGTAATATACGTCCTGTTTTGGTGGAGAGAAAGATTGCGATCGCAGAACTGAGAGACTTTTAACTGTGTCCAAGAAAGCAGTCAAACAGCATTAGCTGCGGCATTTCAACAAGACATGCTATCACATCCCTGCACTCGCCTGAGATTTACTACGGAATTACAATGCTTGTTGTGCGAAACACAAAACAGTATGAAAGGATTCTTCCATTCTTATTCCTATTTAACTTTACTTTATCTGTGTACAACCCCAAACCAAAAACAACTCAATCAATATGAAAATGGAACAAAAAACTGTGTTTCTTAGCTTTTATATGATAAGATATATGTCTTGATTTGTCTATGTTTTGATTTGTCTGATCATCTTCATTTCATTTACTAATATCCTATATTTTTCGCACTATAAGGTGCCACTAAAATCCTTTCATTTTCCCAAAAATCGACAGTGTGCATTATGTATGAATTCTGAAGTCAGGTATTAAGGCAGAGTTGAGTATATCAGCCTGTAGCCTGCTGCTAACCCTGGCTAGCACTGCTGGAGCAGCATTAACGTTAGCCGCTAACCAGGCTAAACGCTAGCTATTATGGTGTTTAGAGGTGAATATTTTCAGCCTGTAGCCTGCTGCTAACTCCGGCTAGCGCTGCTAGAACAGTATTAGCATTAGCTTCTAACCACAATAAGCGCTAGCTCTTTTGCCATGCAGAGGTGAGTATATTGGATTATAGTCTGTGTGTTTACTGTGTTAAAACAAGCTACGTGGGATAAACCGCTAGCTAAAATCACCCTGGCTTACTGAAACACCTGGGTGGTATTACTAGTGCTAACTCTGGCTAGAGCTAGCGGTTAGCTGCTAATGTTAATGCTTTAGCCTTAGTGGAAATTTAAAAAATCTAAGCTTACTTTAAATAAACAGAAGTGCTTTACTTGCCCAAATAAACAGTTTTGAGTAGAGAAATCTGTTTAGATTACTCCAGCTCTCGTTTTACTTTTTAAGAATAACAGTTTTGTTTCGATTTTGATTTCTTAGTTACTCCCTGTTTGGCGCTAGTAAATGCCGCAGAGTGTTTCGGTAAGCAAAGACACTATCAGCTTTTGGTTTGTTCCACGTAGCTTGTTTTAAAACGGTAAACACGCAGACTACAGTCCGACATATTCATCTCTGAATGGCAAAAGAGCTAGCTTTTAGCACATTTAGCGGCTAATGCTACTAATGTTCCAGTCTTGGTGCTGGAGAACTAAACTAAAACTCCTGTATAATGCTGAGGTTTTTAAAGTGCCCTCAAAATGACGTTCAAATTCCACTTTATGATTTAATAGTGCCCTAAAATGTAAATATTGAGATATTCCATGGCTGTTATAACAATATAAAGTGGTTTATTAAAATTTATTTTCATGCTCAACACATTTTCATACTTGTTAAAGGCTGTTAGCATGCTGCAGATTATCTAGCAGGCCTGTTAGCACCCAAACTGTGAGATTATGTGCAATTTTGTCGCGTCTCTGCTTTTTGCCAGAGCGATAAAGTGGATTGTACAGACACTCGGGGACACGGAGCTGCTGAACGGTCTTCCAGTTCCAGAGTCAGGAAGAGTCGGGCTTGTTTCAGATACGAACCGACTCTAATTTAAAACCTGCTGGAAGCTTTTCTGTCACACAGAGCCCGACAGAACTGAGCCACGCGTTTAAACCCAGCGACTCAGACACCAGTTCAAAAATAATAGGACATCCCTCTCCTCCTACCCCAACCAACCGTGAGCTGCTTTCAGGAAACGCTCAGATCTCTCACTCTTTCTTTAAAGCTATGACTCTCTCTCTCTCTCTCTCTCTCTCTACAGCTCGGTATCTGTCCATCTCTGAGAAAGGCTCCTCCTCACACAGGGCATCTATAGGGATGACTGAGAGTTTCTCTCAGACATGAAGGAGTGAAGAGGAGAGACAGAGACACACATTGCTGACACGCATGCAATCAAATCCTCACAATATCCACTAGTGCAAATAATCACAGTTAATCAGAATATTGTTGTAATTATTCTGATCATTTTTTGGTTGTTTTCATCAATTAACACCACTAATTTAAACCAAATACAAATCCAATCTCTCAAACCACTTAAAGGAGGTGGTCTGAGACATATTAATAAAAACACAATATAGCAATATGAAGACGTCCATCTCTGCAGGCCATATTCACCAACCAAAAACCCTCCTAGTAATACAATAAACAATGAACAGGATACACAGTTAAATAACATTGCTGTTCCCACTGCGCTGTTAAAATAGCAATCTGCCAAATGCAGAGCACACCTGTCACTTAGCTGATGCTAATTCACGGTCATGTTACACCCAAAACACACCGGTGATTAATTATCAGAATTAGTACACTATACTTTTCCTGCCGTTACGATAGCAAAGACACAGTGTCACACCCTGAATACAGCTGTGTGTGTGTTTGTTTGTTTCTTACTCTGGGTTTCCGAAGCCCACACACTGCAGGTAAAACTTCTCCCCCTCTCTGGGCAGGTCGTTCTCAGGCTTGATCGTCACACTTGGAGAGACTGCAAAACACACACACACACACACACACACACACACACACACACACACACACACACACACACACACAGTTGTTTATGGGTCGGAACAGTTAGCTGTTGTCCTACAGAGCAGCACCTGGAAGATGTTAACATAGAACCTTGGAATTCCCAGCAGATCATCCCTCCTTCTTCCAGTATCTTCTTCACACAGTGTTTCCTGCTGCAATTAATCCCAGGTGATCTTCCTCCATTGTTCCAAGGTCCAGTACCAACAGTGGGCAGGGTTTAGTGTAGGTACTCTGCTGCCCAATATACTGCTGCTACACTATATGTTCAAGGCATGTGCTATATATAGATATATATATATATATATACAGTGTTGGGAAGTAACGGATTACATGTAACGGCGTTACGTAATCAGATTACAATTTATGAGTAACTGTAATCCGTTACAGTTACTGCTTCAGTAAGTGGTAATCAGATTACAGTTACTCTGCTAAAATAAATGGATTACATTGCGGTACTTTCCTATTTTTGGTCTTCCAATCCAACACCGACAAAACGCAATCACTCCTCCCTATTTGTGTGTGCAGCGGTGTCTGTGTGCGTGCAGGCAGCGAGACGGGAGGAGGGGCAGACAGCGGCTCCGCACACACAACGAGACGAAATTAACTGACATTTTCGTAGACGAATAAAAACGAGACGAAAATGTTTGGCAGGGACGAAATCCAATCAGAACTGAGTTAGTTCTGAAAGGTAGGGACCAGTTAGGAAGGGATCCAATCACTGCTACTTTAGCGGAGGCGCCGCGCGCTCAGTTACAAACCCGGGAATTAACCTGTCGTTACGGAGCTCGACTGGAAGTTAACTCGACAGTGTTCAGCAGGGAGAGAGAGAGAGAGAGAGAGAGAGAGAGAGAGAGAGAGAGAGAGGGGAGAGAGAGAGAGAGAGAGGGGAGAGGCGATATATTTCTCCTTTGACGTCGCGAAAAACAAGATAACGTGTAAACCGCGTGGAGCGACTCCATCTCCGGTAAAAACACCACTAATCTTTCAGCTTCTGCAGACCAGAGTCACACAGATCTCCATGCAGAGATCCGCGTTTTAATACTGATGTTATTTCATGAGCTGATGTGTTTAACTCAGCAGTGCACTAAAACACAGAACTGATACAGAACTCACTCATTAAGATCAGATCATCTGTTTAGTCTCACACTGGGAAAGATATAGCTAGTGTTAAAGCAGGAACAGCTCAGAAAGGAACTCAATAATATAACGAAAATAAAACAATAAAATAAGTGAATCTATGAACCCAAAAGTCTGTGTAAAGTTCCTTACAGCACTTTCTCATAAGTTTCTTACTTTAACTCATGAAGTCTCTCAGTACATCCTGAGAGCATCTCTACAGGACAGTGTGTGAATGTGAGTTTCTGATCTCATTTATAGACTGTAGCTCCAGTAGGTATGCTGGGTTACTGCTGGAGATAAAACTAGATCATTTAAAAGCTGTTTTTTTTTTACAGCTCTGTTCAAACTATAATTTAACTATTCAGTTGTTTTATGACCTGATTTCTAAAACAAATTTTTAAATGTAAAATATGTATAGTCACACACCTACAATAATAATAATAATATACATTAAATCATATATAAATATATTTCACATTAAACATTAACAATATTACTCAAGTGGTTATTAAACGTTTCATTTCGTATAAGTGTATAGTTAATAATTCAAGGGAACTGATGAAAAAGCATTTACATTTACACCCTTTACATTTTTGTCGAATAAATTTACTGTAATTTTAGTAGACTATATTCTTATGACATTAAGTCGACTTAAACTAAAAACATTTCAGATGACTAAATTGTGACTAAAACTAAATACTATTTTCGTCACAAGACTATGACTAAGACTAAATCAAAATTTGTTGTCAAAATTAACACTGGTGGCAAACCTGCAAATAGATAGCTTACGGTTGTTGTTACATTGTTTGGTTTTTAATGGTTTTATCATCAATTTAGTATTTTATAAAATTGTTTGATGAAATGGTTTCATAAGTATTTTTATAGAGTGATTGAAAAGGCTGTTTTATTTGTTTATCTATTTGTTAACTGGAAAGAAAAATAAAATAATAATATGCAATATGTGGTTGCTACATTCATTCAGGCTTAAAAAAATGACAATATTTAAAGTAATCCAAAGTAATCAGATTACGTTACTCACTTGAAGTAATGTAACTGATTACGTTACAAATTACATTTTGAGTAATGTAATCAGTAATCTGTAAGGGATTACATTTTAAAAGTAACCTTCCCAACACTGTATATATATATATATATATATATATATATATATATATATATATATATATATATCCCCCAGCACTGAGCTGTGAAGCATTGGACCTGTGTTTTCTGTTATACTACCCTATTTTTTTTACGGATTATAAGGCGCACCATCAATGAACGTCTGTTATCTGGTCTAATTTCATACATAAGGCGCACCGGATTATAAGGCGCCTAGATAAACAAAACTGTAATTCTTACAAAAATTGCTAATCTAATTTCCAATATTTTTAACAGCGTGGTTAGCAGCAGCGCTAGCTACAGTTAGCAGCGTCTAGCGCTAGTAAAGTGTCCCGGTAAGCCAGGGCACTATCAGCTAACGGTTCGTCCCACGTAGCTTGTTGTAAAACAGTAAACACGCAGACTAAAGTCTGATATACTCACCTCTGAACGGTGAAAGAGCTAGCGCTTAGCACAGTTAGCGGCTAATGCTAATACTGTTCCAGAGTTGGTGCTGGAGAATAGGGGTGTGCCATGTCATTAAATTTTTGTTATATTGTGAACGATATTAAACCCTGAAATATCGTACCATATCACCCCCCCTTATGTTTTACATCAGGTTACTACATTTTTGCTGTTTCTAGCTAAAAAAAAAAATCACACTGTTCTCATTTCCCTTTATATATCTACTAGAGACAGATTATATCTGTCCAGTATCATTTATTTTTTCATTTAATACGGGATATATGGAGATATGTAGAGCAGATTATTAGTACCATGACAATCTGGATCATTGACTTCTGTTACAAATCTGATACATTTCTTGTATTTTTTAATATCTCAGTCAGGGGTGTGCCAGTAGTGTATCCTTGAAATCATTTTTTAAATTCAGTATTTCGTCATATCGTCAAGAGTATCGGTATCGCGATAATACCATGAAATATCGTGATATTCTTTTAGGGCCCTGTTGCCCACACCTACTGGAGAACTAAACTAAAACTCCTGTATAACGCTGTATATCGAGTTTATAGTGCCCTCAAAATGATGTTCAAATTCCACTTTATGATTTAATAATGCCCTAAAATATATATTAAAAAAAAGCTCAAGAAACTCTTGGACTCGACGTGTCAGACCCATGATGCACCGCGCGACTGCGTCTGACAGAACCAACGCTTCACATTGAAAATGAATGGGATACATCACTGTGCGTGGACGTGACGGAGCAGCAGTGTAAACGCAGTGTCAGTGGATAAAGGGTCTCACAGTCTGACGAGTTCTAAAAACAGAGGTGTGTGTGTGTGTGTGAATCTTACACAGCACGCTGAGGGGCTGCTCTGTCCTCTTGTCTCCGTTGGAGATGGACGGGTGGTCTACAGCACAGGCGATCATGGCGTTGTTGTCGTCTCTGGTTACAGGAAGCTCCAGAGAGCTGCTCACTGTGTAGGTCGGCTCATTAGGGTTGGACTCCACCATGTTGGGGCGACCTTAACGAGAAAACACACACATATATTAATATAAATATATTTTAAAAAATCACATTCAGTTCACTTAAGAATCAGAGTCAGTCAGGATTCATGTTTCTGAATCTTCTACTTCAGGAAGTCTTCTACTTAAGCTTCTTCTGATCACCAACGAAGCCCCTGCGATGTTTAATGAGTAAAATATAAAAAAAATGTAAATATATATATCACTGATGTCTTGACATAATGGGGTCACGTTTTGAGAAAGATATTTTTTTAAGATTTATTCAATTCTCTCTCTCTTTGGTTTGGTTTGTTATTATAATTTTTTTTCCTACAGTCTCTAAACTGTAATCCCTACAGGATTGTGCCTCAATTTAGGTCAAATATAATCATACGAAAGTTGAATTTAGTAAAATATAAGCAAAGTGAAGTAAAGATGAGGGATATCATAAATAAAACAGAAACAAGAAACTGTTGACTGATGTTTCTCTGCTATATCAGTTGCTTTGCTTAATAATTCTACTATAAATTATGATCAGGTAAAAAAAAAAATGATTTGTCTTGTGTTTGATTAAATTAAAGTAAAATACGACTTTGAAATACTCATAGAGAATTAGATGAGCTATAGTTAGCAATAAAGTGAACAGAGAAGCACACAGAACGGAACCAGCAGAAAAGGATGCTTGTTCTTATAGCCTACAACACAGAGACCAGGCAGTTAATCATATATGATCAATATATGATCTACAGCAGGGGTCGGCAATTGGGCGGCTGCAAGCATGAAACTTCTGGCCTGTGAGGTTGTTAAAACTATAATGAACGATAATGAAAAAATATATCATTTAAAAGCTTCTCTGGTGAGCTTTTGTTTACATGCCTCCCCTGTCTCTCTCTCTGTCGCGCTCTGCGTGATTTTAGTTTCCACCTGTTCTCGTTTTTCCACCCGTTCTTGGGCTCCTGATCTCCTTATATAGGTGTTTTTTTTCTTTGGTGTGTCCCAATTCACTACCCGGGGCAGTGGTAGTGTATTGGACCACCACTCTGATGACACGGGTTGGATCCCGCGTGAGGAGCGGTGTAAAAGTGGAAGGTGTGAGTGAGTAGGATTGAATACGTACCCTCCAGTCTCTCAGATCCTCGGTACCAGTGCAGTTCAGCGGGGGGTTTACTGCCTGTGCTGCTGCAGGTCAGAATTATACTGTCCCCCTCCTTCACCGCGTCCTCAAACCCTGTTATCAATGGCTTACCAGGAACACCTGAGAGAGAGAGAGAGAGAGAGAGAGGGGGACAGAGAGAGAGAGAGAGAGAGAGAGAGAGGGGGACAGAGAGAGAGAGAGATAATTGACAATCATGTAGTTACGAGCTAATCAAGACCTAATTGCAGTGTTTACTTCAAATCCACATCATCCAGAAGAGCAGCTGTGGCCAACATACACAAACTATACACACACACACACACACACACACACACAAACACACACACCACTGTTCAACAGCTTTGAAAACTTTTGTTATTTCATACACACTACACAAGAGTACAGAAAATACACTTTTTAGTTCAGACCGTATGAGCTCAGACTCCCGCATGGCTTAAACGGGATTGAGCTGCTGACTGTTGACTGTTGTCAGGGTTTTAATCAGTCAGTGGCGCATTTTCTGCTATTTTCTGCTATTTTCTGCTGCCAAGATTAAAACACGGCAGACATTTACCTAAACACACACCTCACTTCCAGACCACCACAACGTCCATCAGTGTAGATTTACTCCTAAACTCCGACACTATTTAATGGTGAGAGAGCAAGGCATTAAAAAATAGAGTGTTGACGGGATTTCCTTGAATGTTTCTGCATATATGTTGCATCACAGAAGTGTTCTGACCCCCCCCCACCCCCCCCCCCCCCCCCACAATGACAGATCTTAGCTTTTGGACTTGTTTTTGAGAGAGAGAGAGGGGCCTCTGTGATGGGGAGCTGAAATTAGCTTTGATTAGCATTTGCTTAATTTTATCGTATTTTTCCATTCCGCCTTAAATGCTGCAGCCCCTGCCTTCTGTTGTACCATTTAAGGTGGTTAGCTAAAGTTAGCTAGCTAGCTACTGAGACTGAGACAAACTACTAGCGACCTTTTGTATGTTTGTATGAAGAATTCAGCCAAAAATAAATTGAAACTACATATTAAACTATGGTAATATAGAGATACAGTAAGAAAAAAGTACAGTAAGTATTTAACATCCTGCGACTTTGCAAGTTCTCCCACTTAGAAATCATACAGGTGTCTAAAATGTTCATCTTAGGTGCATGTCCACTGTGAAAAACATAATAATAAAACACTGCAGCAGGGATTTTTGGCCCATTCCTCCACACAGATCTTCTCCAGATCAGCCAGGTTTCTGGACTGTCGCTGAGAAACACAGAGTTTGAGCTCCTTCCAGGTTTTCTGTAGGGTTTAGGTCTGGAGACCGGCTAGGCCACTCCAGAACCTTGATATGCTTCTTAACCAAGGAGCCACTCCTTGTTTTTTCCTGGCTGTGTGCTTTGGGTCATTGTCATGATGGACGACCCAGCCATGATCCATCTTCAGTGCTTTAATTGAGGGAAGGTGGTTGTTCCCCAAAGTCTTTGCAATACGTTACCATGCTATCCTTTCCTAATACAGTGCAGAAAACACCCCCAAAGCATGATGCTTCCACCCCCATGCTTCACAGTAGGGATGGTGTTTTTGGGATGGTGCTCATCATGCACCTAAGATGAAAAATTCAGACCCCTCCATGATTTCTAAGTGGGAGAACTTGCAAGATCACAGGATGTGCAAATACGTATGTTCCTCACTGTAAGACCTTCAACAAACTAGCCAACCTCCTTTCCTCTTTTCCTCTGTCTTTCTTCCTCCTTTCTTCCTCTATTCTACTACTACCTTTCTGGTCTCTTTTCAGGCCAGGCTAAATGTTTTACTTTTGCCTTGATTTAATTTTTATGTCATCTATTGCTTATGTACCTTATGTCACTTTGCATAAAAGTGGTTGATAAATACAGTGTAATGCAATGTAACAGTTTTTTTTTTTTTTGAAAATGTATTTAAGCTCTGGAATTTTCTGTCATCAGCTGACAATTTTTTTCATGATAATTGCTGAGCTAACTAACCAATCCTAATGAGTCAATTAAGCACTAACGAGTTAATTAAGGCCTTTTCCACATGCCAGCTTTAATCTTAATTTTTCAATATTTTACATTTAATAAAATCGAATGTAGATGTGCATAGGGGTGATAGGTGATAGGGGGAGTTAATGTGAATGAGAACGGGTTAATTTACCTTCAAAATTGAGTAGAAAATTTGAAATACATTTAAATAAATATAAAAAGACACACTTGTATTAATAATTGGATGATTTAAATGTCTAAAATAATTAGCTGAAGAAATGCAGGTGCCCAAATATATTTGCATACAACTATAAATTAATTCCAATGTCTCTCAGGTTTGGTCGGCACCATGGGTTGGTGGTTAACGCATTCGTCTTTTAGCTTTGGGGTCTTGGGTTCAAGTCCCAATCTGGGTGGAGTTTACATGCCCTCCTCTCCCTACTTTAGGGCCTGATGCAGTCCTCTAAGTGGACAGTTGTTTCTGGTTGAGAGTAAGCAGTGTCTGATTGGCTGCTGCTTCTCATGTGATGCGATGAGTGGCTGTGTAGAGTGTTAATTGTAAATTATACCACAGTTAGCTCCTACTCTGCAATGTGATTGGCTGAGAGGCGTTCTATAAGTGCCGTTATCAGCCGGTAATGCACTGTAACTAACCGAAGCTCTCTGTGTATTACTTCACCACATACAGGTTACCTATCAACGACGCAGCAGCGCTTACAAACCAAACAGCACAGCTACAAACAGAGCAGCTTTGGAACTATTTTAACTCACTGAGTTTTTCTAACCAAACAGATCCTATTTTCTCCTCCTCTTTAGCTCAAAATCTTTTAATAAACAGTGATACTGTGGTATAATCGACACTGCTAAATATTACACGCTATAGCTCGAACTTCAAGTGTATTATATATTATTATATTATACTTTTATTGCATGAAAGGTGCTTTATAAGTCTTTATAAATTAAACTTCATTGTTATAGATTGATATATTAAAAACTGTATTATGGGGCTCTGAATGGTCCAACAGTCTAAAGTGTTGCTATTATGATCTGGAGATTGCTGCTGGTTCGAATCCCGGTCAAGCAGCTTGCCCTGAAAGAGCAGCGGCAGTTGATGGCAAGCTGCATAACCGGAATTCGAACCAGCAGCAATCTCCAGATCATAATAGCAGCACTTAAGAGTGCTGGACCATTCAGGAGAAAGAGTACAGTAGATGGCACTCTTTCCCCTCATCACTCCTAGGGTGATGCTGATCAGCACAAGGCTGCGTCTGTGAGCTGATGTATCAGAACCGAGTCGCTGTGCTTTCCTCCGTGTGTACTGTAATGCTACTCAGCAATGCTACATAATCAGCTGCAGTTGGAAAAGAGGCGGAGTCTGACTTCACATGTGTCAGAGGAGGCGTGTGCTAGTTTACGTCTTCATCACCCTTGTGTTGTGGCAGCATCACTAGTCTAGCGACAGAGGGATAAACAGCTGAGTAGTAGCTAAATGAGTGGTTTAATTGGGGAAAAAATTGAAATAAAATATAAAAAAAAACCCCGTATTACATTGAGATTAACTGAGATTATGGGATGCTGAAAACACACACCCACACACAGAGAAACACAGAAACAGACATACCCAGCACAGTGACGGTGGCTCGCGCAGTCCGTACAGGCATGGTGAAGATGGAGCAGGTGTACTCTCCATCGTCTGACAACTGCACGTCTGAGATGGTGATTGACAGCTCTGTGGGCGTGGACTTGTGCAGCTGGATCCGGTTATCTCTCAGAGCTGAGGGACAGGGGGTCAAACAGAGAGAGAGAGAGAGAGAGAGAGAGAGAGAGAGAGAGAGATCTCTGTGATTTGAGAGTGAAGCTCTGGGTAAGAAGCTGAGTTTGAGTCTGGCAGTGTTGCGCAGTTCATCTCACAGCCATGCTGAAAAGAATAGAGCATGAAGACAACTAATACTCCATTCACTGAGCTGGAAGAAAAGTAATTACCCTGCGATGCAGCCGTAAGTGTGTGTGTGCGTGCAACTGCATTGTGTGCATTTCTATACCTTGTGAGTGTATAAACCCATGCGCGTGTGTGTGTGTATAACTGTGCAGCCTCACTGAATGCATTCCTGAAGAGTTCGAGTCGTTAGAGTTGAGTGAATTTACATACATTTGTGTTAAACTGTGAATACGTGCTTCTGTCCTCATTCACACTCGTTCTCTCAGTTTAATGACGAAAATCTGACTGAGTGAGTCATAGAGAGAGGCATTTATAGAAGTCGATGATTTCTCACCAAGAGGTTCACTACCCAAAAGTATCCTCTGAAAACATTTTTAAAGGCAACAGGGGATCCATTTATCCCCTTTTATGGCTAGACTCACTGCCCTTTTTTTTTAGCAATTTTAGCAATACAATGGCTTGCAGAATTACAGCTCTGGAAATAAATAAGAGAAAATAATCCTCCCTTGATTTTACCAAATTGAAAACCTCTGGAATATAATCAAGAGGAAGATGGATGATCACAAACCATCAAACCACCAAACTGAACTGCTTGAATTTTTTTTTGCACCAGGAGTAAAGCAGCATAAAGTTATCCAAAAGCAGTGTGTAAGACTGGTGGAGGAGGAGAACATGATGCCAAGATGCATAGAAAAAAAACTGTGATTAAAAACCAACCAGGGTTATTCCACCAAATATTGATTTTTAAATGTTTAACTGTTGACTGTTGTCAGGGTTCAAATTAATCAGTGGTACACCTGTGTTTTCTGTTGTCAAAATAGCAATTACCTCACTTCCAGACCACCACGCCCATCAGCGTAGATCTATTAGTAAGCTTCATTGCTTTTTAAACAACGCAGACACAAGGCATGAAAATAGACTGTTGATGGGGTGTAAGATAGCAATGAGCATCGCAGCACACCTTGTGCAGGATGTAAGATGTCTTATCAGACCACAGATTTTATCATATAAACTGATTTTTCTTTCGCTCTTTTTCTTGCGTGTTCTTTACAGCACTGTGGTCTGCTTGGTTGATGGACCAATACCAATCAATTCTCAATAAATTAACTTACAGCAATAAGACTGTAATGATGTGCACTCTCTCTCTCTCTCTTTCTCTTGTAGGATCTTTCACACCACTCTGAGCTGGAGATTGTTAGTTGGTGTTCCATTCTGAATGAATTAGCGAGCTCTAATAATTCACACTCTCTCTAAAAACGGTCATTAGATATTCGTGTAAAATATGCTCGTAATGCCGCTAAGAGCTTTTAGAGCTTCTCAGAGATTTTACTTCTTTTCAGATCCACAGTAATACATGCTAACACCTTATAACAGCCGGTGGGAGGCCCGGTAATCTCATAGAGCTGTATGAGTGTGTGTGTGTGTGTGTTCTGTTATATTTTAGTGTATTGTTCTGCATGTTCTGGGTGTGTGTCAATGTACACTAATGTAGCACTATGTAAAGCGGGGTAGGCAACACCTTAGCAACCACCTAGCAACACCTTAGCAACCACCCAGGATAACATAGCAACACCTTAGCAAACACCTAGCAACACCTTAGCAACAGCCTAGCAACCACTTAGCAACACCATAGCAACCACCCTGGATACCATAGCAACACCTTAGCAGCCACCTAGCAACACCTTAGCAACCACCTAACAACCACTTAGCAACACCATAGCAACCACCCTGGATGCCATAGCAACACCTTAGCAACCACCTAGCAACACCCTAGCAACCACTTAGCAACACCAAATAATATTGGTTGGGAAAAAGCAAATTGGACATTTTTTTGGGGGCGAGAAAGTGCTTTTTTTCAACACTTTAAGGAATCAGTGGCGATGATGACGCCATGGAATTTATTCAGAGACCGAGAGTGAATGTAAATACAACTAATTATGTGTTTTAAGCGAGTAATAAATAGAGTTATAATAGAAGAATATCAATATCAAATCAATGGATTTCTTGCAGATGCTTTACTGCACTGGGATGTGATCACTATTTCTAACCATATATGGATTATGTTAATGTGTTCAGGGATTCCTGAGTAATTAAGATGAGAACACAAGGTGCCATTTTGGATGTAAAATCCGTCTATAGGGTTCTAAGGGTTAAGGAGTTATCCTATGAATAAGGGGTCAAAACTGGCCAGCATGCTCATGGCAAGGCGACAGTAATTATGGGAGCTGGAGCAAGCTGGCCTAATATTGAGTGCAGATGGACTACATTTAATATTCCTTGAAAACGTCATAGAAGGCATTACTACCCACAGTGGACAGCACAGTGTTAATGTGTTAATGATGGTGACCGGCAGCTTCCGGCTAAAGGCTTCTGGCAGGATGTTGCAGGAGGCCCCGCCCACATGTTCTCATATGCAGTGAATATGACAAAAGTCACAGGAATTAGTAATGTGTCCCATAACTTTTGCTTCCATGTCCCATGGCATATAAGTGTATAGGTCTGTGAAATAGTGAAATAGGTGTTTTTTTTGTGTGAGCCTGTGTGTAAAATCTCGTGTGTGTGTGTGTATTGTGTGTGTATTGTGTGTGTGTGTATTGTGTTCATGGTTTATCAGCAAATGAAGGTCAGTTAATTTGTCTTCATAAGGCCCTGTTTTCCAAAGACCTCCACGCTAAACTCTCTCTCTCTCTCTGTATCTGTAATCACACACTCTCCATCTCTAACCATCTCTCTCTCTCTCTCTCTCTAATCATCCCTCCATCTCCTCATGCTCCTTCCCCCACAGCGTCTGAAGTCGTGCCCTCAGGCCCAGACCAGGCTGCTTTAATACAGAGGGGCTGCTTCAGAGATGTACAGGTGGGTTATAGATAAAAAAGAAAAGCAGAAGATGGAAACAGGTTCATTATTTTCTCTTTATGAAAATTATATACAGTAGCAGGGATGTACTGAATATTTTCCAATCAAATACAAATAAAAAAAAGTAAATTTCTGTATGTTTGATAAGTGACAATAGCACTGCTGAGGTAAATGTATTATTAGAATAGCACTGCTGAGGTAAATGTATAGTTAGAATAGTACTGCTGATGTCAATTTATGAGTAGAGTAGCACTGCTGAGGTAAATTATTATTAGAATAACACTGCTGAGGTAAATGTATGATTAGCACTGTTGAGGTACATTTATGATTAGAATAGCAGTGTTGAGGTAAATTTATAATTATAATGAGTTAAGTTTCTGATTAGAATAGCACTGTTAAGGTAAATTTATTATTAAAATAGCAATGCTGAGGTAAATGTATAATTAGAAAAGCACTGCTAGGTTAAATTTAGTATTGTCTTAGCAATGCTGAGGTAAATGTATTATTATGTTAGCAATGCTGAGATCGATGTTTTATTAAAATAGCAATGCTTAGGTATATTTATTGTTAGAACAGCACTGCTGAGATACATTTCTGATTAGAATAGAACTGCTGAGATAAATGTCTGATTAGAATAGAACTGCTGAGATAAATTTCTGATTAGAATAGCACTGCTGAGGTAAATTTATTATTAGAATAGCACCGCTGAGAAAAATGTTGTGTAGATTAGACATACATATATATAGATATATATATAATATCCAGGATTATATTCCATTATTGAGGTAGCTAAATATGTGACCTAAGAAGCATTGCTAAAGTATATTCAGAATTAGAATAGCTTTACTGAGGTAATGTATTGTGATTGGTTGTTTTTTCTGCTAGATTTTTTAAAGGTTAATTTAATGAGTAGTTTTACACTGTAGTTCTTCTTTAAAGAGCAAAGCAATAAAACAGGAAGGGTATTTATTTAATTCAAATAAATAATAAATTATAAAAAAAAAGTGGTAAAATTGATGAAAACCTGAAAAATAATCAGTACTCTTTATTTGAACTTCAGTTAAACGTTTCATGTTGTTTGGTTTCCAGGATCCCTAGTAATCTTTTAAATTCATCTGTCATCCATTCATCCACCTTTGCTTCCATTCCTTCATAACCCTTTTTCTCCGCCCATCTCCCCGTATCGCTCGTCCTTCTTTTCTTCAGAGTAAACATCCTGTTGAGCATTTATCCATCCATCCATTTATCCATCCATACCATCTCTCTCCACCCATCCGCTGCCTCTCTCCACTCTCCTCTCTCACACATAAACCCTGTTGTCTTTTTATCCATTTATCTATCCACCCATCCATTCATTCATCCACCTGTCTCTCTCTCTCTCTCTGTTCTCCTCAGAGGTGAGTTTGTTGTGCATTTATTCATCCAGCTATCTATCCATCTTACACTTATCTGCTGCTTCCTCTAACCTCTGCTTTCTTCACAGTAGACTGCCCGCCCTTATCATCCATCCACACAGACATCCATCCATATATTCACCCACCAGCCTGCCTCCATCCATATACCCATACAGTATCTCTTCATACAGAAACATAACTATGTATTCATATCCATCCATCTGTAAGATCATATATTCACATCTCCATCCATCCACCCAACCCACACATATACAGTATTCAAACTAAAGATCTGAACTCATGCTGATATCTGATCTCGTGTCCATGCTGATAAACTGTAAAAGCAGATAAATACAGCTCTGGAATAAAATGAAAAGACTACTTCAGTTTCTGAATCAGTTTCTCTGATTTTGCTATTTATAGGTTTATGTTTGAATAACATTGTTGTTATTGTATATTGTAATTAAGAGCATGAGAAATATTTGAAATAATAAAATAATAATGCAAAGAAAACAAGTTCATATTCATAAAGTTTTAAGAGTTCAGAAATAATCAATATTTGGTGGAATAATCCTGGTTGGCTTTTAATCACAGTTTTTTTTCATGTATCTTGGCATCATGTTCTCCTCCACCAGTCTTACACACTGCTTTTGGATAACTTTATGCTGCTTTACTCCTGGTGTAAAAATTCAAGCAGTTCAGTTTGGTGGTTTGATGGTTTGTGATCATCCATCTTCCTCTTGATTATATTCCAGAGGTTTTACATTTGGTAAAATCAAAGATACTCATCATTTATAGGTGTTCATTTATCATACATTTCAAGATAATATAAAGACAAAATGCCAGATGTCAAGAGATAGAAACAAAATATTTACATATCGTCTGGCCAAAAAATGGTCAGCATCTGGATTGAATTAATGCCAATCCTACATCAAACGATTGTCGGGATAAAATCATGAAAGTCTTGCGAGAGTCCAGCTGTGGTGGCATCATCTCGATGGTTCAATGTAGGAAATATTTACTCAAAACAGATTTAGTGTAAATTACAATAAAGAAGTAAAAATGAATCAACCACTCCATATTATCCAACTCCATACATGTTTTTTTGTTGTATAAAAATCTATATATCTTTATATCCATATCCTTCCACCTGTCTCACCTCTTTTCTTTCCGGAGTATAGGATCTAAATAGAATAGCATAGCCAGAGGTAAATTTACTATTAGAATAGCAATGCTGAGGTAAATTTACGATTAGAACAGCAATGCTGAGGTAAATTTACTATTAGAATAGCAATGCTGAGGTAAATTTACGTTTAGAACAGCAATGCTGAGGTAAATTTACTATTAGAATAGCAATGCTGAGGTAAATTTACGATTAGAACAGCAATGCTGAGGTAAATTTACTATTAGAATAGCAATGCTGAGGTAAATTTACTATTAGAATAGCAATGCTGAGGTAAATTTACTATTAGAATAGCAATGCTGAGGTAAATTTACTATTAGAATAGCAATGCTGAGGTAAATTTACGATTAGAACAGCAATGCTGAGGTAAATTTACTATTAGAATAGCAATGCTGAGGTAAATTTACTATTAGAATAGCAATGCTGAGGTAAATTTACTATTAGAATAGCAATGCTGAGGTAAATTTACGTTTAGAACAGCAATGCTGAGGTAAATTTACGATTAGAACAGCAATGCTGAGATTAATGTATTATCATAAGCAGTGGTAAGGTCAATTTATTATTAGAGTAGTATACTAAAAATGTCTTATCTGTAAAATTTAGGTAATATTTATTCTAAATAAAGACTTTGTGTAAACACTGTAAATAAACACTGAAATTTAATTTAACACATTTTAACACATTTTAACTCCACATTATCCAACTCCATACTTATACTTATACATATATCCTTATATGCATACCCTTCCACCTGTCTCACCTCTTTTCTCTCCGAAGTAGAGGGTCTGCTGAGCCGTGTTGGACCACTGCAGTGAGGAGTTATCACTCTCGGCTACGTGGCAGGTCAGGGTCACTGTGCCCCCCACAGCCACCGTCTCGTCTGAGGTCACCGGCTGATACGGGTCTTCCTCATCTGAAGAGATAAAAACACACAATAACGTCATCAGAATCAGCATGCTTGCAGTGTGTGGAGGGTGGAGTGGGTGGATGCCCTCTGCCCTCTTGTCTCCTGTACCACAGACAGATGTCCAGCTTATCCAACAGCTATTGTCTAGTATGTAATTAGGGCTCTTTGAGTACAAACACACTATTACACATGTGTAAGTACACTCACCCTGCCAAAGAGTCTAAAAGCGGAGAGAGTGCGCATTTCTAGCGCAGAAAAACGTGCCAAAGAGTCTAAAAGCGGAGAGAGTGTGCATTTCTAGCACAGAAAAACGGGCCAAAGAGTCTAAAAGCGGAGAGAGTGCGCATTTCTAGCACAGAAAACGGGCCAAAGAGTCTAAAAGCGGAGAGAGTGCGCATTTCTAGTACAGAAAAACGGGCCAAAGAGTGTAAAAGCGGAGAGAGTGCGCATTTCTAGCGCAGAAAAACGGGCCAAAGAGTCTAAAAGCGGAGAGAGTGCGCATTTCTAGCGCAGAAAAACGGGACAAAAGAGTCTAAAAGCGGAGAGAGTGCGCATTTCTAGCACAGAAAAACAGGGCAAAGAGTCTAAAAGCGGAGAGAGTGCGCATTTCTAGCACAGAAAAACAGGCCAAAGAGTCTAAAAGCGGAGAGGGTGCGCATTTCTAGCACAGAAAAACAGGGCAAAGAGTCTAAAAGCAGAGAGAGTGCGCATTTCTAGCGCAGAAAAACGGGACAAAAGAGTCTAAAAGCGGAGAGAGTGCGCATTTCTAGCGCAGAAAAACGGGACAAAAGAGTCTAAAAGCGGAGAGGGTGCGCATTTCTAGCACAGAAAAACAGGCCAAAGAGTCTAAAAGCGGAGAGAGTGCGCATTTCTAGCACAGAAAAACAGGGCAAAGAGTCTAAAAGCGGAGAAAGTGCGCATTTCTAGCGCAGAAAAACAGGCCAAAGAGTCTAAAAGCGGAGAGAGTGCGCATTTCTAGCACAGAAAAACAGGGCAAAGAGTCTAAAAGCGGAGAGAGTGCGCATTTCTAGCACAGAAAAACAGGGCAAAGAGTCTAAAAGCGGAGAGAGTGTGCATTTCTAGCGCAGAAAAACGGGGCAAAGAGTCTAAAAGTTGCCGTAATTAAGGAGTTTAATATTAAGAGACATCATGAAATTAAACATCAATTTGAAAAATCTTAGTTTACACAACACTGTCAAAGATGAAGATAGTAAATCAAGTAAAATGGTGAGTAAATGAAATAATCAGGAAAATGTATTATTTAAAGTGGTATATTTCATTATTTGTTTTATTATAGAGTCTGTGGTCCGTGACTTCAAATATATTTCTCCTTCTGGCCCCCAACAAAAAAAAGTTTGGACACCCCTGCCTTAAAATAAATTGGATTACTGAAACAAATAAGAATACATATATATAAAATAATACAAGAAGCCGATTATGGCATAATAGAAAATAACAGAAAATATAAAAGAGAATGCCTGGTTAATAGCAAACGAAAGACGACCTGCTAAAAGACTGCTAAATGTAGAATGAAATTGTAACCTGTATTTTATTTTCCCTTTATGTGATGATGAAACATGACTCAAATATTTTATATGTGCTTTTATATGTATTATATGTGCTGTTTTCTTGTAAATTGACTTTATTGTAAAGAAAACTTCAATAAAATTTATATAAAAGAAAGAGAATGCTGGACATGGAGAAAACACTCAAACAACTAAAGCACATGTTTGAAGAGCAAACAGATCCCACTCTCAGGCACTGCAGAGTCTCCTCCGGTCTATAAAGGAGTGTGTGAACGTGTAAATGTGTGTGTGGGTGTGTATCCAGCATTAGTGTGTATGGCGCATGCTCCATTGTTTGAGTGGAGCACACAGATGCGACCTCTGCATTAAGCGCAGCGCTTCAGTCCGCCCGGGGCCGAGCCTGATCTATTTTAAATAGTGAGCATCATTCAGCCTGCAATCGATGGCCTATTGTCCGTCCTGAAGCTCGCGAAAACGCAGGATAAACGCAGGATAAACATCATTTAACCCTGTAAACCCTACTGTACAAACCCTCACAGAGTGCAGCGCCATCACAATCAGATCTCCGCTTCATAACATCAACGTAACCGTGCCATAGACATGTCACAGTAAATGTCATATTACCATATGTCTTGTCCTTTTCATATCATGACATTATAGTGTGGAATTAGCATGTTCCATACACCGTCACGAGGAGCAGCTTGATGAATGGCAGTTAACTCATGAGAGCTGCTGCAACATGTTTACATTATGTTAGTGTAGCTGCCAGTTGCTCAATAAAAACAACTATTTTATTTGTATTGAAAGTTAAAGCAGTCCATAGTTGGAAGTGTTCAAGCGAGTATCTCTCAGCTTGTCCAGAAATGCATGTGTAAAGTGTGTGGTGTAGTGATCACTAAAAAAAAAGCAAGGAGAGTATTTCAACATCTCCTTGCTTCCTTTGTCGCTTAACCTACTAAGACTCGAACTTTTGCATGGGCATGCATTTTTTATTCTCTTTGCTATTTACGCTAGTTGGCACCTGATTAGTGTAAAAACAAAGAATTATCTTTATTATGTCCATATATGAGGACTTTAGTGTTATCTTTTGATAAAACACAATGAAGTCGCAATTAGAAGTGCAAAACAAAAGTAGAAACAATAATTGTGCCATTTTAAGAAGTTCATTTAACTTTTTTGAACAAAATCAAAACTGTAACGTGTTATACTCATCTCCAAACACTAGGTGACAGAATAATGGCCTCGTAAGAGGACACCAGTCCCATGTAGAGCAAAATTTAGTGTCGTGGTCTAGACAACCCGAAGGAGGATATAGGCTTAAAATCACTGTCAACGCAAGCCAGACACAATAGACACTCACAGATACCAAACACACAGTTTATATATAGCGTACAGAAGTAGTAAGGGACAGGCAGGGTCAGTAACAGTAAGGCAGCAAACATAAACAGCATACCAGAGCGTGGTCAAGCAAAACAGGGTAAATGCATAAACAGTAAATCCAAGGCCAAGGCAAAAAAGTAGTCAAAACCACACAACAATGGTCGGCAACTGAATAGAAAATAGAGAGGACAAAGCAAAAAATTGAGAGTGAGAAACAAAAAGAAGTCGATAACAAAAGGCAATAAACAAAGAAAACACGTTGTAAAATAAATAGATAACTAGATTCAAGAGAGAGTTCAGAGAACAGAACCTACTGTGGGGTGTATATACTAGAAAGGACAGATGGAAGCAATCAGTAACGGGGGGGAGCGAGAATGCAGTAGTGTCACATGATCAGCAAAAAGTCAGGGAAGTCTAGGGTAAGTGCATGCTGGGAATTAGAGTCTTTACAGCATCAGGACTGTAAATTACAGTCAGCATTTTAAATAATTATCCAGGACAAAATGAATAAAAGCTGTTGATGCATCTTATATCTAACTAATTCATATTTTATACATATAATACACATGAAGCATTGTTTTTATCACATGTTGGATCTTTAAAAAAAAATAATAATAACAATTGGTACCACTTTAAAATAAGACTACCTTTATAAAGGGTTTATAAATAGTTTATAATGAGTTTATTAATGGTTATTAATTAGGTTGTACAATTAATGTGCAACAATGACCTGTTGTAGCCATCTATATTGTTGCCCTTTCTAATTATGTGTCATAACTGATTGTTTATAAACCCTTTATAAAGGTAGTCTTATTTTAAAGGTGCCAGCATTTATTAATATCACAATATATACTGCAGAATAAATGTCTCCTATCCTTAATTTATTCTGTATTACTGCACCACCTCATATCTATGGCTGATAACTTCCACACTTTGTTTTTATTTTTTGTATTTATATATTTATGTATATATTCTTTAAATCTCAGTTTAGAATGTTGTAGTTTAGAGAATCTATTATATTTCTTACTGTGCTCTCTTATTGTTCTACCCCCTTTGGGATCAATAAAGCCTAAAGATCTAAATATATCTCAAATATAAAGAAAACAGTTCTGTGAGACCATTCTGCGCACCACTCACTGAAACCATCCTGTCAGATATATAAAGTACTTGAGAGTTAGAGAGGGGAATTAATCACCTGTCTCGCCTCCTATTGGAAAATCTGTGGGTGTTCCTGTCCACCTGTCCACAGTGTGGTTCTGAAAGGATGCAGAACTAAACAACAAGCCCTTAAAATATATCAGTCTGTGCGTAATAGGAGTCAACGGGCAGCTGCTCTGTTCTGGATGCGGAAAAATCAATTCCGTTGGAAAAAGGCTGGAACTTTCCTTTAAAGTGCGGCTGACCTCCGAACAGGCGCTGTAACGCCGCCGCCGCTCCGTTCCGCTGCTCCCGTATCGACATTTCTCAGCCGGCAAGCTGCAGCTCCAGTCGTTCCAGGAAGCACAGAACAGATCCCGAGTTCCACAAACATCTGATTACACAAACATCCGTGTCTGGAAGGCTTAAGTATCGCATCGGGACAAAGAGACGCACAAAGCCCTCAATTATTCCTCTAAACACCAGAACCGATGCTTTTAACATTCTAGCTGCAGCGCTTCTGGAACAGCATTCAGGACGATTTTAAGGGACATCATTTACACGCCTCCCCCGGGACATTCCTCCGGATTCCCTTTTCATTAGTGACAAAAGGGAGATTTTTTACGAAGCCGTTCATTGTCATATTATTTCAGTGAGTCACCTCTTTGATCAGTTCCATGACTTTAGTTACGCTGAAGCAGAGCCATTATGTCCATCATCTGTCATCTGAGGGACTTACATCACGCTCAGCCGTGGATTCATGGGATTAGCCATTAAATTACACCTCCTAACAATTTAACTAGCGGACCTGGATCAGAGAGATACACTTTATCACAAACTGTACAAAACCTTTATATATAAATATATATATAAATATGAATATATAAGAATTTATATAAGAATTCATTATCTGCTCACTCTGTCCTTTATACTGTCTTTAACCATTTCAAGAAGGACAAAAAGAAGTCTAATCTGAAGTACATGAAAGGGTTCAAAACTTTTAATACTTTTATTTGAGTAAAAGGAACATTGTTGTTTTTTCCTACAAACTACAGACAACATTTCTCCCAAATTCCCAATATTTAAAAAAATACCGTCATTCAGAGCTTTTATTTGCAGTAAATGAGAAATGGCTCAAATAGTTCAGAAATCAATATTTGGTGGAATAATCCTGGTTGGTTTTTAATCACAGTTTTTTTCATGCATCTGTTCAGGCATCATGTTCTTCTCCTCCACCAGTCTTACACACTGCTTTTGGATAACTTTATGCTGCTTTACTCCTGGTGTAAAAATTCAAGCAGTTCAGTTTGGTGGTTTGATGGCTTGTGATCATCCATCTTCCTCTTGATTATATTCCAGAGGTAAAATCTAATATTTGGTAAAATTAGGAATAATTTTTGGTCTTGTCAGGAATCTTATGTAATTCACTATTTCTACTTCTCTATATTATAATTTTTTTCTCTTTTCTCTTTACACCTTTTCCCCACAACGCAAATAAAAAGCTGTATGTAATAAATGAGCAAAAACAGACCCCCCCCTCATGTTAAAAATCCCTGCGTATTAAACTACTCAATCTGTATTGTTATTAATGTGATCGATATCAGCAGAGTTCATCATATTTACATGGATTTTTTATTTATTATTTACATGACTCTTTATTATTATAATTTTTTACTATTTTTTTTATTAATTTAAGCTGTTATAATCAGAACAATGGTCATTCGCCAATACTAATCCATGGTGATATATTACAAAATACAATCTCAATCTACTTTTAAATGACTTTATTTATATGATCTAATAAAGGTCTAAACAAAGGTGTACATACTTGATCAACTAATAAAATAGATATAATAGATATAATGGAACTCCTAACAGATTTATTATTCCATCAGATAGAGGTGGAAAAGTAGCTTAAATAAATGTGTCACATGATTAGAGACTTTTTTATTTAATCCATATTTAAGCATAGATTCAAAGTATTATAATATTTTTAATATTAATCGTGATCATAAAGAAATAAATATCGCTAGTATTTCCACATTTTTCTCGGTTGAGACAAAAGAAAATCGATTAAAATGTATTAATCCATTCATACATTCACATTTACAGCATTAATAATGATATAAATCCCTTGTTTTTTCTGAGGCTTAAACATAAAGAAGGTTTTATTTTACAGCCGTGTTTTTTTAGACTGGAAGTAAATGAAGTAGGTGAAGTGTGGCACTCCCGCACGGCAGTGTCCTGCACACACGCACTGAAGAGCAGGACACCAGCCGGATAAACTCCTCATCAGCGCGCCGCAGCTAACCTTCCCTTTTAATTCTCTCTTGTTGACATTTATCTCTTCAGCTGATGAAAGAGAACGCGCTGCTTCTACCAAAAACATTTGGACGGCGATCCTGCAGGTTATCGACCTGTTCCTCACAACTCTGCGTAGTCTCATTACTGCCTGTTCTTCCTCAAGTGTTAAGAAAAGTGCTTTTAGTGTTTTAAAATGCACTTCATTTAACGCTGTGTGTGTGGAACTGTGATTTTTTTAACATAATACCTGCTTCCCAGCTTCTGATTTCTGAGTGAAAAGGCAGCGTTTTTTTATTTGTGTTCAAGGTCGCGGGCTCTTTAAGAGAGACGAGACGAGACGAGCAGGAATGAGAAATCAATCGGCGGCTCTGAATTCACGGATTTCACTGTGTTCAGGATTTTCATTTCACCATATTTCCAGCAGTAGCGCTCCAAAGCAGAACACATAGCTGCTTTTATCACTGACCCATTTCACACTAATGCTGGGATTACTCCCCCCACCACCACCACCATTCAAACACCAGCCAAATGCTGCCCTCACGCTATCTTTCCCTTTTTTTCCCCTTTTTTTTTTTGGAGTTTAATGGATTTACCGTTCATCTATTATATGCATATATGTATTAAATGAGCAATAATCCACTGCAAAAAAAAAAAAACGACAGAAAGCCGTTACAGTAATCCATATAATGCGTAGAGATGAATATATACACGATACTATTCTAATATGTATGTATATCATTCATACCCATAACATTGTGCTTTCCACTAATTGGAATTTGAAGATTATTAGTGTAATTTATGCACCTTTAATTGTTTCCAAAAATCGTTTACCAGTCAGGTATAAAGCCAGAGACTGAGACTGGAGCAGTATTAGCATTAGCAGCTAACCTCGCTAATGGCTAGCTCTTTCACCGTTCAGATGTGAGTATTATTGGACTGTAGTCTGCATGTTTAGATTGTTAAAGCTAGCTACGTAAAGCTAAGCAAAACACTAGCTAATATTGCCCTTGCTCACAGAACACTCAAGGTTCCTCAGTGTAGAGCTGTCAGATGGCATTAGCTGCTAACAGCGGCTAAGGCTAGCGGTTAGCCACTAATGCTAATGCTGCTGAACCCAGCCTTAGTGGAAATCTGTATATCTTAGCTTACTGTAAATAAACAGAGGCGCTTCACTCACCCAAATAAACAGTTTTCAGGAGAGAAATCTGTGTAGATTAACATCCAGCACTCGTTTTACTTTAAAAGAAATTGTTTTTTTTAAGATTTACAGTTTTGTTAGGGGTCGTACCAGCGCTACCACTACGATCAGGAGAACACAAGCACAATTGTCCTTGCGCTCTCTCTGGGTGGGTACAGTACAGTAGATGGCGCTCTTTCTTCTCATCACTCCTAAGGTGATGTGGATCAGCACAAGGCTGCGTCTGTGAGCTGATGTATCAGAACAGAGTCGCTGCGCTTTCCTCCGAGCGTTAGCGCTACTGTGACGCTACTCAGCAATGCTACAGCATCAGCAGCAGCTCAAAAAGAGGCGGAGTCTGACTTCACATGTATCAGAGGAGCTGTGTGCTAGTTTTCACCCTCCTGGTGTTGTGGCAACTCTAATGATAGGGGGAGTCCTAATGAGTGGGTTGGGTAATTGGCCTTAATATAAAATGGGGGGAAAAAAAGAAAAAAATTAGGTAAAAACAAAGAATTACAGTTTTGTAGAAAAATATGGCGACACCCTTGTTCCTTCCTAGTGTCGCATAATGCACCTTATAATCCGGTGCACCTTTTGTATGAAAATACACCTTTACAGGACCTCATTGCCGTAGGGTTGGCCTGTAAACATGCCTGTAATGAAGATTAAAAGTGATCGGACATCATACATCACACATTTCTGGATATTTGACTGATGAAAACACTGCGTACTTTGTCACTGAGCACAGTCCCTCTTCACATAGATTTAATGGTCATCTCCATATAAATCCATATTATCTATGCGCGTTAGGATGCTCTCTATGGGAGAAGATACCGAAGCTCATGGTGATCAGATTCCATTTCTGTGTTTAACTGCTATAATCACCATAGCAGTTACTCTGGCTGTGGATCTAAACCTACATCCCAGTTCTTGCCCAGTCCTCTCTACTCTATTCTAGGCAGGATGTATCTGTTCTTGGTCTGGAAGTGGTAATACTGGGATTACCCCATTCAGAGCTGAGCTGAATGCAGTCTGTACGGGTCCTGCGCTGTCCTGCGCTGTCCTGCTGAAAGACTGGAGCTGACCCGAGGCTGCCTCAGCTCTAACTGTGTGTGCTGAGGGCTTCTGTTCAAACAGCGCCTTTATAAATAGACTTACAGCAGTGGGGGAGCCAGAGACTCTTCATCCACCATCCCCGCCCAGTTCCCTCCTTCTCCAGAACATCTGGCCCTGCGTATGTATGTGTGTGTGTGTGTTTGCTTGTATTCAAGCATATTTAGGGACATATTTTCTCCACTTCTTAATTCACCACTATGGCCATGTGTGTGTTTTTTTTAGGCTTTTCCAATTCAATTTTACAGTATTGTATCTTTTGCACTAAAAATCCTTTCATTTTCCCCCAAATCATCAGTGCTCCTAATAATCCAGTGCTACCTATGTATAAATATTACTAGTCAGGTATTAAGGAGCAGTAAAGCCACTATAAACACTGAAGCACAGAGACTGGAGCAGAATTAGCGTTAGCCGCTAACCGCGCTATGCACTAGCTCTTTCACTGTGTCTAACGTGTTAAAACAAGCTACGTGGGACAAGCCATTGTATTTACTGTTAGCCGCTAATGCTAATGCTAATGCAGCTGTACTCAGCTTTAGCTGAAATCTGGAGTCTGGAATCTGAGCTTTCTGTAAATAAACAGAAGCTTTTTAATCACCCAAATAAACAGTTTTCAGGAGAGAAATGTGTAGATTGTGTAGATTAACATCCAGCACTCGTTTGACTTAGTAAGAATGAAAACAATTTTGTTTACTTAGCTTAAATTTACTTAACTTAGTTACCCTTCCCCTACCACCACAACCGAGCGCCGAGATCTGCTGAATTAGAAGGAAAACATGGCGACACTCCTGTTCAGAGGAGAGTATATCAGACTGTAGTCTGCTGCTAAGCCCGGCTAGCACTGCTGGAGCAGCATTAGCATTAGCCACTAACCACAGTGCTGGCCCTGGCTTACCGGAACACTCAGGGTTCTTCATTGTAGCTCTGTCGGGCTAGCGGTTAGCTGCTAATGCAAAAGCTAATGCTCCGATCTTAGTGCTGGACAAATGAGTAAATCTAAGCTCACTGTACGCTTACTTTCTCTTTTCAGGAGAGAAATAGGTGTAGATTAACATCTAGCACTCGTTTTATTTAAATATATATATATATAGTTATAGTTATATTAGGAAGTTCCTTATAGTGTCTCTTTAAATACCCCTTATAATCCGGTGAGGTTTATGTGTGAAAATAGACCAGAAAATAGAAGTTCATTGATAATATATAAAAATATACTATTCATTGACTTTATACAATTCTCAAAACTGATAATAAACTGATAAAACTCGAAACTTACATAATTAATCTCATTTTGTCCTCAAACTGGAAGTCCAATTACCCCACTCACACAGGACTCAGGACTCAGGACTCGCCCTATCACTAGTAATACCCCCCTAAAGAAAACTAGCGCATGCCTCCTCCGATACATGTAAAGCCAGACTCTGTAGCAACACTGGGTAGCAGCAATGCGCTCAGAGGAAAGTGCAGCATCTCAGCTAACAGATGCCTGCGCTGACCAACATCACTTTACATTAGGAGAGATGAGCTATCTCTGACTCCGGCTGCTGATGGCAAGCAGCATGATCCAGGACTTGAACAAGCATTCTCTTGAATCATAATGGCAACCCTTGGTCTGCTGGATCTCTCTAGGACAATTTTCTGTAGTTCTGACAGTTCTAACTGTGTGTGATAGCAACAAGCATGTTATGAGGAATCTCAGCTAGAACAATCTGTAAGAGGCAGCCACACACACACACACACACACACACACACACTCTCAAGAACCCCAGTAGGATCCATTACCACTGGCCTTGCCCACCTTGCCCAAAGCGGTGGATTACAAGGCAAAAACAAGCCTCAAGCTCATTCATTGGAGCGCTGTCTGAGAGGGAGGGAAGGTGTAGAAACAGCTTAATGCGAAAATATGTTATATTTTTAGGTAGTAAAATAGTTTTACACATTCAGGTACAGTACTAGTCATATTTCCATTGGTACATTACCATATTTTAATGCTTGGTAATAATAATATTGGTAATAAAAATGAAAAATAATAATAAAAAATTTTAATGGTTCAAAGTGGGAGGCAGGGTACAAGTGCAAGTGGGATTTATTAGTAACATACTAAAAAAATAAATAAAATAAATTAGAAAACAAAGATCGACAAAACAGGACACAAAACAGAGAAAAACGGGGTATATAGAGCTGAAGAAACAAGGAACACGTGGGACAGATAACAAGGGGGTGGGGTAACAAAGACACAGGTCACAATATCGTGATTTTCTCACTGTAAGGCACATTTTAAGGCACAATATGCGAAACTAGTAAGGAACAGGGGTTTTTGCCATGTTTCCCTTCTAATTCAGCAGGTTTCCGCCACTGGGCTGGGTGGTGGGGCTGGGGAACTAAGTTAAGTAAAGCTAAGGTAAGTAAACAAAACTGTAATTCTTAAAAAGTCAAAGTTCCACATGTTAACCTACGCAGATTTCTCTGCTTAAAACAGTTTATTTGGGTGAGTAAAGCACTTCTGTTTATTTACAGTGAGCTTAGATTCCAGATTCCAGATTTGCACTAAGGCTGGGTGCAGCAGCATTAGCATTAGCGGCTAACAGTTGTGTTACCAAAGTCTTAAGTCATTATTTAAAGTTATGAATTAAAACTACACAGTATTCTGACAATGAGCAGCATCTCAACACACATACGTTTAATATAACCTGACTGTGATTTAACATCAGCATTACTGCTGGCTTTGTTTTCCGCTTTCCTGAGCCGGCGGATTAGCAGGCTAAAAACACCTGCGCTAACTCTGTGCAGGACTACTTTACTAAAGGGCATCATTATCCTTATTACAGCTACCAAAAGCACGGTGTGAGAGTTCTGTGCTAAAACACAATCTGTTACCTCAGTGTGTTCCAGTGTTAGCGTTAGCGCTGGCCTCGCCCGAGCCAGTGGATTACGAGGAGAAAAACATGCATCTCTTGCAAAACCAAGCGCTAACTTACTCACTGCCAAACCGTGTGTGTGTGTTTGTGTGTTAGCATGCATGCTAGCCCTTAATCAAGTGTTTAGTGGGTCAAACACACAACAAAGAGCTTCCAAAATCATGATATGAGGATTTGAGCCAACTCAATCTGGCACCCTCACACACACACGCTCAATAACCTCAGTCTGTTCCAATGTTAGCATTACCGCTGGCCTTGCCCACCTTGCCCAAGCCAGTGGATTAACGGGCTAAAATAAGCCTGGAGCTAACTCCATGCAGCGCTAGCTTACTTATTGGCAACCAATTATCCTTGTGTTAGCAGTTATTAAGCACTTACTGGGTCAGATACGGGCGCTGTAGCTGCAGGGAGCTTTTACTGCCCGCGCTCAGGACAGCCGCGCATCCCTCTAGCCGGGGACGTCAGGCCTGCGCCCGGCAGCCGCGCTTTGTCTGCGGGTCTCAGAGCGCGAGAGCTCTAAATTAAAAGTGTGGATTTGTGACAGGCAAAGCAATCAGCCACTAGTGAGTTAAGAGGACTAGATGAACCTTAATGAATGCAGCACACACACACACTTAGATACACACACACACACACACACACTTACACAGCTTCAAGGATGTGGGAAAACACATGTATTTAAAGTAACACAATTTACACCCAAATGGCACTGCAGGAAAGTGAGAAAGAAAGAAAGAGAGAGAGAGAGAGAGAGAGAGAGAGAGGAGGAGAGAGAGCAAGAGAGAGAGAGAGAGAGAGAGAGAGGAGGAGAGAGAGATGAAAATAAAACCAGTAGAGAGTTTTTTTATCCGCTGAGTTTCTGCTAATTCTAATAATGCGCATTAAAACGTGAAAAAAATAAAATAAAATAATGAGTACTCAAATATTGTAAAAAGATTTTTGTGCTGAGACGAGGTGGAAAAGTCAGGATAACACTAAAACCAACGTGTGAAAAAAAGAGTGAAAGAACACAACTGCATCTGCTAAAGATGACATACCATTTTTATTTGCATTTATTTATTATATTCTTCTATTCTATTCTATTGTTTGACATATAATTAATGCACAACATTGAACTGCTTTCATGCTTATACCAAATGTTTTTTTTTTTCCATATATTACCATATATTATCTTTTACTACTTATGCTACCCTATATAACCCTATACTATTATCCTATACTCCCTGTGCTACACTATACTACAATATAGAACCATATACTCACCTATGCTCCCTATACTACCCTTTATTACCCTACACTACCATATACTCCCTGTGCTAACCTATGCTATGATATAGTACCCTATACTACCTTATATTACACTACACTCTATATACTACCCTACACCTCCTATACTTCCTTACACTCCCTATTCTACCCTACACCTCCTATACTTCCTTACACTTTCTATACTACCCTACACTTCCTATACTTCCTTACACTCCCTTTACTACCCTACACATCCTATACTACCCTACACTTCCTATACTACCTTACACTTCCTATTCTACCCTACACTCCCTATTATACCCTACACTTCCTATACTACCCTACACTCCCTATACTACCTTACACTTCCTATACTTCCTTACACTCCCTATACTCCCTTACACTTTCTATACTACCCTACACTTCCTATACTACCTTACACTCCCTATACTCCCTTACACTTTCTATACTACCCTACACTTCCTATACTTCCTTACACTTTCTATACTACCCTACACTTCCTATACTACCTTACACTCCCTATACTACCTTACACTTCCTATACTTCCTTACACTTCCTATACTCCCTTACACTTTCTATACTACCCTACACTTCCTATACTACCTTACACTCCCTATACTACCTTACACTCCCTATACTACCCTACACATCCTATACTACCCTACACTCCCTATACTACCCTACACTTCCTATACTTCCTTACACTTCCTATACTACCTTACACTCCCTATACTACCTTACACTCCCTATACTACCCTACACATCCTATACTTCCTTACACTTCCTATACTCCCTTACACTTTCTATACTACCCTACACTTCCTATACTACCTTACACTTTCTATACTACCCTACACTTCCTATACTTCCTTACACTTTCTATACTACCCTACACTCCCTATACTACCTTACACTCCCTATACTACCCTACACATCCTATACTACCCTACACTCCCTATACTACCCTACACTTCCTATACTACCCTACACCTCCTATACTTCCTTACACTTTCTATACTACCCTACACTTCCTATACTTCCTTACACTCCCTATACTACCCTACACATCCTATACTACCCTACACTCCCTATACTACCCTACACTTCCTATACTTCCTTACACTTTCTATACTACCCTACACTTCCTATACTTCCTTACACTTTCTATACTACCCTACACTTCCTATACTACCTTACACTCCCTATACTACCTTACACTCCCTATACTACCCTACACATCCTATACTACCCTACACTCCCTATACTACCCTACACTTCCTATACTTCCTTACACTTTCTATACTACCCTACACTTCCTATACTACCTTACACTCCTTATACTCCCTTACACTTTCTATACTACCCTACACTTCCTTTACTACCCTACACTCCCTATACTACCCTACACTTCCTATACTTCCTTACACTTCCTATACTACCCTACACATCCTATATTAACCTACACTCCCTATACTAGCCTACACATCCTATTCTACCCTACACTTCCTATTCTACCCTACACTTCCTATACTCCCTTACACTTTCTATACTACCCTACACTTCCTTTACTACCCTACACTTCCTATACTTCCTTACACTTCCTATACTACCCTACACTTCCTATACTACCTTACACTTCCTATTCTACCCTACACTTCCTATTCTACCCTACACTTCCTTTACTACCCTACACTCCCTATACTACCCTACACATCCAATACTACCCTACACTTCCTATTCTACCCTACACTTCCTATTCTACCCTACACTTCCTATTCTACCCTACACTTCCTATTCTACCCTACACTCCCTATTCTACCTTGAACTTTCTATACTACTCTACATTTCCTATACTACCCTACACTCCCTTACACTCCCTATACTACCCTACACTTCCTATACTACCCTACACATCCTATTCTACCCTACACATCCTATACTACCCTACACATCCTATACTACCTTACACTTCCTATACTACCCTACACTCCCTATTATACCCTACACTTCCTATACTACCTTACACTTCCTATACTACCCTACACATCCTATATTAACCTACACTCCCTATACTAGCCTACACATCCTATTCTACCCTACACTTCCTATTCTACCCTACACTTCCTATACTCCCTTACACTTTCTATACTACCCTACACTTCCTTTACTACCCTACACTTCCTATACTTCCTTACACTTCCTATACTACCCTACACTTCCTATACTACCTTACACTTCCTATTCTACCCTACACTTCCTATTCTACCCTACACTTCCTATTCTACCCTACACTCCCTATTCTACCCTACACTCCCTATACTACCTTGAACTTTCTATACTACTCTACATTTCCTATACTACCCTACACTCCCTTACACTCCCTATACTACCCTACACTTCCTATTATACCCTACACTTCCTATACTACCCTACACTTCCTTTACTACCCTACACTTCCTATACTTCCTTACACTTCCTATACTACCCTACACTTCCTATACTACCTTACACTTCCTATTCTACCCTACACTTCCTATTCTACCCTACACTTCCTATTCTACCCTACACTCCCTATTCTACCCTACACTCTCTATACTACCTTGAACTTTCTATACTACTCTACATTTCCTATACTACCCTACACTCCCTTACACTCCCTATACTACCCTACACTTCCTATTATACCCTACACTTCCTATACTACCCTACACTTCCTTTACTACCCTACACTTCCTATACTTCCTTACACTTCCTATACTACCCTACACTTCCTATACTACCTTACACTTCCTATTCTACCCTACACTTCCTATTCTACCCTACACTCCCTATTCTACCCTACACTCCCTATACTACCTTGAACTTTCTATACTACTCTACATTTCCTATACTACCCTACACTCCCTTACACTCCCTATACTACCCTACACTTCCTATTATACCCTACACTTCCTATACTACCCTACACTCCCTATTATACCCTACACTTCCTATACTACCTTACACTCCCTTTACTACCCTACACATCCAATACTAATTTAAACTACCTATACTCCCTATCCTTCCTACACTACCCTACACTCCCTACACTACCTTACACTCCCTATACTAATTTAAACTACCTATACTCCCTATCCTTCCTACACTACCCTACACTCCCTATACTACCCTACACTCCCTATACTACCCTACACTCCCTACACTACCCTACACTCCCTATACTAATTTAAACTACCTACACTCCCTATACTACCCTACACTCCCTACACTACCCTACACTCCCTATACTAATTTAAACTACCTATACTCCCTATCCTTCCTACACTACCCTACACTCCCTATACTACCCTACACTCCCTATACTACCCTACACTCCCTACACTACCCTACACTCCCTATACTAATTTAAACTACCTACACTCCCTATACTACCCTTTACTCTATATACTAACATACACAAACTACACTACCCTACACTCCCTATACTACCCTTTACTCTATATACTAACATACACAAACTACACTACCCTACACTCCCTATACTACCCTTTACTCTATATACTAACATACACAAACTATAGTACCCTACACTCCAAATACTACTCTAAACTATCTATACTACCCTATACTCTGCCAGGACAGTTAATTACAGTACACTATAAGTACAGAAATGCTTTTATAGAAATAAAAGCAACATGCAGTAAAGTTCTTTTCCCTGAGCTGCTCTGTCTCTGTGCTTTTCTTGGGTTGGGAAGTGATATGGATGCACAGGAGTTTGGTGATAAAATTAACTGGTTACTGATAGCACAAAGGTTGAGTGAGATATCACAATAAAAAACATGGAGGTGCTGAGGAAGCGTCATGTGACTCTTCACATTTATATTGATCGTAGTGAAGAAGCTGTTGAGTACTGTGTTATTATATTTTTACCACATTGTAAACTTACACGTTCCAGGTAGAATGAAGATGGGGTGTGTGTACGTGAGGCTGAGTGTGTGTGTGCGTGTGTGTGTGTGTGTGTGTGTGTGTGTGTGTGTGTGTGTGTGGCTGGGAGATAACAAAGTGAAACGTAATAAATACTGTCTCAGAAGCAGGCGCTGAAAAATAACCCCTTCATCCCTCCATTTTCCTCTTCCACCCCTCTCATCTCTCCCCATCTGCTCCATCCCTCCTTCTTCCTCCTTCTTCCATCCTTCCCTCGTTCGCCCATCTGTCTTTCCCTCGCTGTGTTCTCCCTCTAGTCCTCTTTCACCTCCATGCTCTAATGCCACCTCACGGGATGTGGGGGTGGAGGTTGGGGGGGGTTGTGTATGGATTCGGGGGTGATGCAGCTGTAAGCACTATATCCTGGATGTCACATCAACACCTTGGGACTTCTTTTTTTGCACTTCTTTTTCTCCTGATAGAAAGAGGAAGCTTTTTTTTTTGTTGCTATAGGAACACTTCATGATGAACAGACCAACAGAAATGACCCACAATTCTCATTAGAACTGTACCGCCCCTTCCGGGCCCACTTACCACCTTTCCAACGGTTCCTCTTTTAGCCAAACAAACTGTACGCCTATCTATTAGGGCTGTGTGTTATTGGGGGGGGAAAAAAAACACTCACATTGTGGTATTTTGCTGTTCGGCAATATATTTCGCAATAATAATAAAAATGCATTGGACAAATTGTCACCAAATTTCACCAGTCAGTGATATACAGCGTCAATTCATTACATTAAATTCAACAAGGCACGTACAGAAGGTACATGTGAGAAATTCAGAGATTATGCAAGGAGATGCTGCAACATATATTATCAATTTATCCTGGGAAAGCTTTATTTAGAACAGGACAGACCATGAAAGGTTACCAAACAAACAAAAAATGGCATAAAATGGCAACTTTCCATGGTGGAGACCAAGACAGTAAATTACACTCTACCTGTGGAACCACTACAACTAAATCTCATTTAACCTACAAAAACACACACAAATGGCCCCAAAACCAACATAATTAAGCAATAATACACTCGAGGTTCGTGCTATAATGTGTAATATTGGCACAGCAGCAGCGCCAATATTACAAGTTATAGCACGAACCAATACGATCTGTTTGGTTATAAAAACTCCGCAGGTTAAAACAGTTCCATTGCTGCTCTGTTTGTAGCTGTGCTGTTTGGCTTGTAAGCGCTGCAATATCTTCCCAGGTTTCCTGTATGTGGTGGAGCTTCGGTTACAGTGCATTACCGGCTGATAATGGCACTTATAGAACGCCTCTCAGCCAATGACATTGCAGGGTCAGAACACATAATACACTCTATCACACCCCTGTGTGCCGCCTTATCTCTTTAGACAGCCAATCAGAGTGTTGATCAATAATCAATAATCGTTAACATACTCTACACAACTCACCACCCCCACAAAATGAACAAAATACATCATATAAACCCTAAATAAAATGTCTTATTCAGTAAATATTAATATTAACAAGAGTTCTATAAATATCAATCAAATTCAAATTCTGTTATCATGCAGATAGACATGGTTACGACTTTTATAGCCTTTATGATCTGTCATTTATTTATTTACGAGTTATTTATGAGTCTATGCACATGCTTCTTAAAATCTTCACATACTTTAAGGTAAATGCAGGATTTGTGTAAGTCATCCTGCACTGCAGCAGCATGTAAATATAGCTCCAGCGATCAGATTACGATCAGATCAATAAAAGCACATTGAGTGGTGGTCAGAGAGGAACCTCGAGAACATCCAGCTGAAGTGTAAACGGAACGCAGTTCAGTAACACAATTACGTGAGAGGAAACGTGTGAAATGAGTGCAGGCCAGGTAAGATGATACAGAAGAGAAGGAGACGTGAAGCTGGAATGATCTTGTAGTCCTGCTCAGGGTGTATCGGGTGAGAAACTGGGTTTACAGCAGGTTTACTGTAGGATACTGGACTTACAATAGAAATATCACATATTTTATTGTATCTTTTCATGAGAAAACACTATAGAAATGAATGTCTAAATAACTTAAGTGAGTGCACCTCACAGTGAGTGTGTCCAAATTGTGCCCAACTGTGTCGTTCTTTTTCTCTGAAGTCATGTGTTCTTGGGTACACTTTCCTCATACTGACCACTGCATACTCAACATGGCACTTCATGGCAAAGAACTCTCTGAGGATGTGAGAAACAGCATTTTGCTCTACAAACGAAGAGCTATAGGCTATAAGAACTTTGCTAACACCTTAAAACTAAGACACGGCACAATGGCCGAGGTCATACTGAAGTTTTACAGGACGGGTATGTCCTTTTCAGGGTAAATATGCAGAGGTTGGCTTCAAAAAAGAGATACATAGGTGCTGCCAGCATAGCTACAGGTTAATCAACGTTGTAGTCTATTAAAACTTTTCTTAGACCCACTTATCTTAATTTTTATTTTTCCTTCTTTACCTTTTTTTAACCACACAGCAGTGAGATCTGGTGAATTAGAAGGAAAACATGGCGACTCCCCTGTTCCTTACTAGTGTTGCATAAAATGCACCTTATGTATGAAAATAGATCAGAAAACAGATGTTAATTGATAGTGCACCAGTTCTAAAAGTCTATTAACATACATTAAACATTAAAACCAGCTCTGCATACTCAACATGACACTTCATGGCAAAGAACTCTCTCAGGATGTAAGAAACAGAATTTTTGCTTTCCATTTGGATGGCCTATAGGCTATAAAAACTTTGCTAACACCCTAAAACTGAGACACTGCACAAAGGCAGAGGTCATACTGAAGTTTTCTTATTTTTTTATGTTTTTAGCTTATTTGTTTTCATTAGTTGTTCTTATCTATGCAGATTAAGGGCCCTATCGTACATCCTGCACAAGGCGTGTTTTAATGCTCTTTGCTATCTTACACCCCGTCACCAGTCTGTTTTCACACGTTGCTTTAAGATACGAATGTGCTAAAGTCAGAGCGCACCTGCTTCTTAAAGGGAACGACAACCAGTTTTTTTAGGAGAGAAATCTAAACTTAAAAAAAAACCTTAAACTTTTAGTTTTTTGTTTTTTAAGAATTACAGTTTTGTTTACGTGGCTTTACGTATCTTTGTTAAGCAATCCCCCACCACCACACAGCAGTGAGATCTGGTGAATTAGAAGGAAAACATGGCGACTCCCCTGTTCCTTACTAGTGTTGCATAAAATGCACCTTATGTATGAAAATAGATGAGAAAACAGATGTTAATTAATAGTGCACCAGTTCTAAAAGTCTATTAACATACATTAAACATTAAAACCAGCCCTTTTGTTTTAAAACTGTTTTAAAACTAAAACAACCCAAGTTTAATACCATCGTCCTTCACTCAGCGGCTGATCTCCCAGCATGATCTCCAGCACTGCATTTACAGCAATGTTCTTGTCAATCAAATGTGTTTGATTGAAACAGCACTTTACTGTTAGAAGTTCCCTGTAAAAATTACACCAATTTGTTACAGTGATGCTTCATCGTTCGTCTCCTCCACTCTCTCTCTCTCTCTCTCTCTCACTCTATCTATCACTATATTTCTCTCTCTCTCTCTCTTTTCAGTTCAGTTCAACAGTGTTTTATTTGTTATGAATGTAAAAAAATTCTAATAAAAGAGAAAACATTTAAAAAGATTACATACAGTAAATACAATTACAGCAACAGAACTTGAGTTCTTTACAGGATTAACTATTATAATTATTATTAATGATCATTTAAAATAAAGGGAAATAAGAGTGTGAAGACTTTATAAATGTTTAATTATAAGAAAACATATATCAGTAATATTAGAAATGAGTTCAAATCAATTTAATTATGAATATAATATATAACATAATACAATTATGAATATAATTCTCTTTCTCTCTCTTTCACTCTATTTCTCTTTCTCTCTCACTCTGTCTATCTCTCCCTCTCTCTCCTACTCTACATCTCTCTCTCTTTCTCACTCTCCCTTGTGCTCTCTCACTCTTTCTTTCTCACTCTATTTCTCTCTCTCACTCTAGTTCTCTCTCTCACTCTCTCTCTGTCTCCTTCTCGCTCTCACTCTATTTCTCTCTCTCACTCTGTCTATCTCTCTTTCTCTCTCTCACTCTATTTCTCTCTTTCACTGTCTTTTTCTCCCTTTCTCTCTCTCTCACTTTATTTGTCTCTCTCACTCTCTCTCTATTTCTCTCTCTCTATTTCTCTCCCTCTCTCTGTCTTACTCTATTTCTCTCTCCCACTGTCTATTTCTCCCTCTCTCTTTCACTCTATTTCTCTCTCTCACTCTGTCTGTCTCCTTCTCGCTCTCACTCTATTTTTCTCTCTCACTCTGTCTATCTCTCTGTCTATCTCTCTCACTCTATTTCTCTCTTTCACTCTGTCTATCTCTCTGTCTATCTCTCTTACTCTATTTCTCTCTCACTCTATTTCTCTCTTTCACTTTCTATTTCTCCCTCGCTCTCTCTCTCACTTTATTTGTCTCTCTCACTCTGTCTATCTCTCCCTCTCTCTCTGTTTTACTCTATTTCTCCCTCACTCTGTCTCTCTCTCACTCTGTCTATCTTTCTCACTCTCTCTCACTCTATTTCTCTCACTTTATTTCTCCCTCTCTCTCTGTCTTACTCTAGTTCTCTCTCTCTCTCTCTCTCTCTTTATTTTCTAAAGCACATCTCAAACTCTTATTTCAGTTTTTTCCACTTCACTGAAGTTTGATTGACAATAAAACGTCCCATTCGCTTGTCAAAATCTTCGAGCCACACAAAGGAAAGACCAAGCTTAGCCACTTTCTCTCTCTCTCTCTCTCTCTCTCTCTCTCTCACACACACACACCCGTACAACTCCCCCTCACACACACCGATGCGACAGCCGTGGCTGGTTACAGCCGAAAGCAGCAGCTTAAATCTTAATGATTTATAGCTGAATTAGTCATGATGCCAATTCAAGCTTTAAAGAGCATCCAGCAAACCTCAGCGCAGGAATCGACGAGCGGCGGTCTGACCTACGGAGCTCCGGACAGACGTTAGACTGATGTTTACGGTGTGTGAGGAGCAGTAAAGCCTGGCTGTATATCTGAGGCTCCTGAGCACTGTTATAGTATCCAGCTAATAGACGCAAAAAAAAATGTTAGTTTATTTATTTTTGGCATCTCTATTTTTTACCCTTGAATGAGGTGATTTTAAATTGGAGGCCTGGTGACAGTCTGCTCTGTGCATCCAATGCTTTCCCTGCTTCTATATCAGCAGCTTCAGCTCATCAGCTCACTGACAGGACCTCTCAGAGGTGAAGGCCGTGTGTTCAAGACTAAATCTTAAATCCCTGCTTACTAAATACAGCATTTACACACAGATAGCACTAGACTTCAGACTTTCACATGTATATAAAATTAAATACTGTTCTACTACAGTTGCTGGCAGCCCTCAGTTTATGAAAGAAAAACCCACAAAGTGCTGTTTGGTCACATGGTGTGCACCACACTCAACATGGACCAGAGGAAGTGAAGTAAAGAGTTTAGAGTCTCAGGAGATTAGAAGGAGGTTATAAAATCATATAAAATGCACATAATATTCAGAAATTTAAGATCAATGGGACTGTAGACAACCTCCCTGGACATGAACTCAGGAAGAAATCTGATGACGAATTTAAAGAGACGCATAATTCTCACGGTAAGGGATTGTAGAGAGAAAGGTGCTGCCCAGTGTCAAAAAGCTTGGTCATGGGTCTTGCAACAGGACAATGACCCAAAACACACCCAAGCTAAAAACACCCAAGAAAGGCTAAGAGAAAAACATTGGAGGAGTGGGGCCAAGATACCTGCTGAGAGGTGCGGGAATCACTCGATTGCAGTGATTGCCTTAAACGGTTGTGCAACAAAATATTAAGCCAAGGGTACCATCATTTTTGTCCAGGCCTGTTCACTAAGTTTTTTTTTTGTATATATATATAATATTTTGAGAGTTGAATGTTGAAGCATGTTTAAAAATGAATGTCGGATTTTCGTTTCTTCATTTTCATAGCATTTTTATTCATTATTACTTTCGTCAGATTTAAGATTTAAGATTTCTTTGACCATTGTGGCTTTTCCTTTCATTAACTGAGGTGTACCAACAATTCTGTCCACGTGTGTATATGACGCTCTATTTAGACTTGGACGTCCATAATTACATTTGCATAGCACAACACTTAGGGAGCAGTGATTAGGGAGAGATTTGGGATTAACCCCTATTCTTACCACTGCAGTGACACTGGACGGGTGATGGTGTGTTAGTGTGTGTTGTGCTGATATGAGTGGATCAGACACAGCAATGTCACTGCTGGACTGAGTCCTGTGGGCACACAGAGCTTCTGTCTCTGACTTTACTGTCTCTACAGGGTGGAGCAGCTGTAGGTAGGAGTGTTTAATAAAGTGGAGGACAGTGAGTGTTTAAAAACTCCAGCAGCACTGCTGTATCTGACACCTCATACACCACATCACTGCAGTACTGAGAATAAATGATCCACCACCCAAATAATAATAATAATAATAATAATAATAATAATAATAGCTGCTCTATGGGTTCCTGACATTGAAGAACTAAGTGCTCTGATTGGTCCATTCTCAGACCCCTTGGACGGCTGCACTACAAAAAACCTCCCATCAGTCAGAAGCAGCGCAGTGCCTTAGTCATTCTTCTCTCGTCTCTTCTCCATCGTTCCTTCAAAGATCCACCACCGTCTACATGGACGCCAGACTCAACATGAGCCGGCGGGTTCACGACTAACTCTACGAAAAACACAACCACGCCGACCGGAAACCGTCTGTTTCTGCACCTCCGTTTCTGTTTCTAAAACTCTGATTCTGAGCAAATCTGCAAAGTGTGCTGTCTGATAATAGCACGTCTTTTTTTTTCACCTTACCTGTGTTAGTCCCCTGACCACCGGTTGCTAAGTAACAACAGTGGTTGCTGTACTCTGAGCCGCTGCTAACCGATAACAATTACAAAACGCCGGAGCTCCCCGTCTGCTGGAGTAAATTGCATTAAAAATCTATATTGGAAACAATGTCTGGAGCTCCTTCACGTGACTTTTTTCTTCACTTTTCTGTACAAACGCAATTAAAACATCAAGGTCATACGTTACCCCGGATACCGCACCGCGCTCCGGTCTTATTACTGAAATATGGACAGAACTAACCGGCGAGGCAGCGCTACTTTAAAACTTTAACAATGTTTACAGAGTACGTCAAGGTCTGTTATTATTATATAAAAAAAAGGAGAGCGTAATACGCTTTTCTGCGACCCACACACACACACACACACACACACAGGCCTTTAAAGTAGCTCTTATTTTCTGTCTGCTCTAGAATAGTCTATTGCGTCTGTCAGACAGTGAACTGTCCACTGCCTAAAGCCAAGCAAAGGTCACGGCTGATGTTTACCGCAACTCTAAAACGCTCACGTCTCTTCTCTTATACTTCAACTTTCACTTCCCCCTCAGTGCCAGCGGCTGCCCTGTAACTGCCCTGCCCTCGTTTTCTGCCCTCGCAAACTTAGGACCCTATTGAACCCTATCGCTCATTGCTACCTTACACCTCGCCAACAGTTTTCACGCCTGTTTCCATGCCTTCGTGAAAATAGCAACAGTGCTATAGTGAATATATGGAAGTGAGGTGTGTTCAGGTAAAGTTCTGGCGTATTGATACAGTATTTTAGCAACAGAAAAGTGCGCCATTGACTGATTTAAACCCTGACGACAGTCAACAGTCACACAGACGTTTATTCCTTATATCTTGGCAATGCAGGTGCACCTTTACAGTGTGAACGAGCAAGTCAGTTTCCTTTGCTGAGAAGCACAGAAGCTGTTAAAATAGCAATCCGCCAAAGTCAGAGCACACCTGGCTCTAAAAGGGAATGTGCAAGTGACACGCTGATTCGATTGTTTAACTATTTAAGAGAATTAGTACATGTTTTTTCTGTGTTTTAAGCCACGCAAGGCATACTTTTCTCATCGTTACGATAGCAAAGACGACAAAGACTTTAGATTGTGTGACGTAAAGATACGCTTCTGTTCTTCATACAGAAGAAAAAAAGCTTCATTTTGGAGCATTTCCATTGGCCCATTCACCACAAAGTTTTGACACAATATATACAACAACCCCCATGTACGATATATATGACATGCCAAAAGTCATGGGATAGCGGTATGTAATTAATCATGAAGTGTTACCCCGAAGGACGGCTAGGAAACATCCACACCTGTGTGAGTTGTAAGGTGCTGTTCTGTGAGTGAGACTGAACACTTGCCAACGTGCTCATGGCAAGGTGAGGTGAATTGTGGGTGAATTGGGCTTGGCAGTGAAAGCGGATAGCTGTGCTCTCGCTCCACAGTGTCGAGCGGTCATGATTTAAACATTGCTTACAGTAGTATTCAGGTATACTTAATTGTAACCACTGTAAGTATCGTATCGTCAATTTCTGGCCAATACACTGCAGTAATTAGGTCAGCTCTGTATTTGTCCTGAATTTAACTTACTGGTTATTATAAACCAACACACACACACACACACACACACACACACAGACTTTATTGGCCCGCTGGGGTTTTTCTGCCCTCTCAACCCTTCTGTCACCATCTCATATGCTATTATGTTATTTCATCCCTCTCTTCTTACTTCCTCCAGGCTTTTTTCCTCCCTCTCTTTTTTCGTTTACCCTCAATCACTCTAGTACTGAAAACTCTTACGCTGCGCCTGTGCAGTCCCACTCAGCATTATTAGCTCAATGGTGATGAGGAGATCAGATGAAATGTACTTATGGACATAAAGATAAAATATGAAATTACAGCAGCGCTTACAGACACTTTCATGGAGTGTGTGCAGGAATGTGTGTGTGTGTGTGTGTGTGTGTGTGGATGACTCCTGAATAAGATACCTTCATTACTGGTGTCTCAGTGTGCGTAGGCGAGTGTGTGTGCGTGACCCACCCTAAAATCCAGCGCTATGGTATTAGCATACAGCAGAAGTTAGCGCTACAGTGTAAATATCCGTCCTTGTTAGCTACAGTCTGTGTCACTGCGGCTAACTAGTCTGGCAGCGCTCGCACGCTCCAACCATCTGCTCGCACACTCATTAAAAACCTACTGTGGTTTGGGCTGAATGATGATATCCACGGCTAAATCCCCATCAACCGGTGCAGCTTCACTCTTTATTTCAGCGTTTCTCAATAATTCCAGCTCCTCCAGAATCACACTTCTCACCGCTGTCTCCGCAGGTGAGCGCACGGCGAGGTTCCAGCTGAATCAGGAGTGTGAGAGCAGCAGAAACATCTAACAGACCTGTGAAGCTCCTGAGAGCCGGGCTGAGAACTGACACTCCTTCCATCTGAACATCACAACTTCAGTCAGGTCACATCACTCAGACATGATATCTTCTTACCTTCTATATCTACTGTACCAGTCAAACGCTCAAACAGAAACTCACTGTGATTTTCTTCATTTCTTTATTCTACTTATTTTACTTATTTTCTACACTGTAGATTAATATTAAATACATGCAAACAATTAAGGGACACATATGGCATTACAGGTGTTGGAGAATGAAAGTGAAACACCTGGTTTTAGAGCACAATAATTGATTGTGGTGACGGACAGTTCTGGTGGAAACAGGAGAGTTGAGGTGAACATTGAATTCTGTGTGATTTGATCAGCCGTGGTTTTACGTTTTTTGGATACAATCCGGGTTATCACCTGAACATCCCTTTCAGACAGCTTCCTCTTACAGCGTCCACAGTTAATCCTGTTGGATGTGGTTGGTGCTTCTTGGTGGTATGCTGACATTACCCTGGATACCGTGGCTCTTGATGCATCACAAAGACTTGCTGTCTTGGTCACAGGTGAAAATGAGCAGATTTTTTATTTGACTGCTCTATATCATAGAACTCCCAGTCTAAAAACACATTCCACTTCTGCTTACTGTACACATACATATATATATATATATATATATATATATATATATATATATATATATATATATATATATATATATATATATATATATATATTAGCCAGGTGATATATATTTAATGCAAATATAAACTGTAAAGAACTGGCATTGAATACAGAGTACTGACACTTAACACTGTATTTCTTTAGGCGTTTTCTGAGTCTGCTATTTGTAGCCCGTCATAAAAGACAAGAAATATATCAAGGTTGTGAGTGAAACGGCTCCCTATTTACGGTCTGTACAGGGCAGAAAAAGGACATTTAGATGATTTTTATCTGCATGTGTGTGTTTTTTATGCATTTCTATGATAGGAAACATGATTCTATGCCATCAGAAGAGTATTGAAAGAATTAACTACTCACACATATATTTATTTATATAGAATCAGACAAAATAAGCCTTCCGTGAGCAACAGAGTAAATCTCCTTTAAAGCTGGAGGAGGAAGAAACCTTAGGAAGAACCAGAACTCACATATATTATTGTATAATTACATGTACTTTTAAGGCTAATATATATATATATATATACTGCTAGCTTGTCTCTGCCCAGGTTAACTATCTAAAATATTGGTGAATCAAATTTCCTCAACAGCTTTGGGCACAGATAAAATCGTGTTGCACTTGTTAGTTTTGTCCTTCCATCAAAGCATGTTTCCTCCAGTCAGTTTCAAACACAACCCTGCGAATTTGGCATCAAACTGCACAATCTGGCAACGCTGTGAGCCACTGGACGCTGCAGTTTCCCATATTTCTCCATGTAGTTCATTAATCTGAGGCTTATGTTTCTAAACAACACAACATATCAGAGTTTACTGCATCAACAGCTCGTCACACTCACTAACTACGAGTTCTGTTTGTGTGTGGGCGGGGCCAATGATATGTTGGCGTGTTGATGTATGTTATTTAAATCTGAATTCACTTTTTGGGTATATTAAACAGTCTCTCACTCTACAGCACACTGCTAATCAGGGAATAGTGATCGATTTTTATCATGCGGTTCCACTTTAAAACAAAGCTCCTTTATAAAGTGTTTATAAATAGTTTATACAGGAGTTTATTAATGGTTATTACTTAGGTTATAAACCATTAAAAAGCAGCTACAACACATAAATAGAAAGGGCAACAGTGGCCTGTCGTGTACCAAATAGTGATTTTACAATCATTTATACTGTTAAACTTCAGATCTTACTACTAGATGCTGATCTTACTTTGTCTTTTCTATCTATTTCAAATTGTTTCCCATTTTCTCCCAGTACCTATTTCTCTCATCACTAGTGATTCCACAACACCAGGAGGGTGAAGAATAGCACACGCCTCCTTTGATACATGTGAAGTCAGACTCCGCCTCTTTTTGAACTGCTGCCGATGCTCGTATGAATGCGCATCGAAGCGGTTCTGATACATCAGCTCACAGACGCAGCCTTGTGCTGATCCACATCACCCTAGGAGTGATGAGGGGATAAAAGAGCGCCATCTACTGATATACTGTACCCACCCAGAGAGAGCAAGACCAGTTGTGTTCTCTTAGGGTTCCGGCAGCTGATGGCAAGCTGCATAACCAGGATTCTAACCAGTGATCTTATGGTCATAGAGGCAGCGCCATAGACCGCGGTATCACTCAGTGCTAGCATACTGTTTATACTTTAATGATTTAACTATGAATATGCACTGACATGCCAGAAATCACAAGACTTTGTCATAAGAGTTGTTTGTCTCTTCACATGGACAGTTCTAGCCAGACACCACCGGTCACCATCATTACCTGTGGGTTCCAATGCTTTAATTCTATGATTCTTGAATCATTAAACAATGTTAAATCCCCCCAGACCTAGGCATTCCCAAGCCATCCGCTGAGAGAACACTTCGTGATCGCCTTACAGTGCGTACAGCTGTCCCATGACTTTTGGCATGTCAGTATGTAATAAAGAATGAAGTCAATATAAAAGCAGACTCTACCGGTTTGGCTGTGTTCTTTTCTTTTGGGGATTTTTCTTTTTTTATATCTATAATAAAAAGATCAAGCGCAGAAAGCTTCGTGTCCAAATCAGTCCAGGTGGTGAAAATGAAATTAAACTGAAAAAAAATATATATATATATTTATATATTTATCATTTAAAAAAACCCTCACAGAGCTCTTCCAGATATATTTATCAAACCTCAGACAACCTTCATGCAAAAGGAGGAACTGTCCTTGATTTTACTCAATAAAAGCATCTCAAATAGTATTAATACTTAATATATTTTGCATTAATGTTGCATCAACACTTTATAATGTTGCTATTTCTTCTCAAAACATTTAAAGGGCATGTAGGCACTGGCAACCCAAGTGAAAAAACAGCACTTTTATTATTATTACTATTATACATTATTATACTAAATTGTTTTCTCGTAGCCTCTTTATTAATCAGTATATTTAACGAATACTAAAATGGAACACCTTTGTTTGTATTTATTACACTTTAATTTGATAAAAAGAGTACAAAAGTCCTACTTCATTTGTGCTAAGTGTACTTAAATGGAATCATTTTAAATATACTTAAGTAACATTTAAACATACTACTTAATGTATGTAATCCCATATTTCAAATATGCTTACATTAAATGTATAATAGATTTAACGAGTATTAAAACTGTATCACTATTATACAATGAGTATATTCAAAATGTACTAAGAATTGATGTTAAACACAAAATACAGAAGTATATTTGTAAATATATGTTTGTAAGTATTTTAGAAGCATACTGAAGGATGATCAATGTTTGATGAAAGCATAATATTAATGTACTTTTAAGATATTTTAAGTAAGAACATAAATATATATTTTTTATATTTATTCTTCGAAATGTTAAGTGCAATACAAATAAAATTTATTATTATTACATTTTTTTTTACCAGGGATTACCAAGCGATAATGTCCTTCAGGTGTTATCCCATTCTTCCTGCAACACATCTTAAGGTCTACAAGAGTAGCAATTTATAACACATCGATCAATTGTGACACATCGATCAATCAGAGCTGGATCTAGGGCGTGCCGCTGTGTCTTTGGAATCAGAAGAACACAAAAAATATGATTTGTGTGGCCCAAAATGTACTAATTGTCTTAATTAATGCAGTCATCATTCCCTTTAAGAGTCGGGTGAGCTCTGACTTTGGCACATTCGTATCTTAACAGCGCAGGGTTTCAACAGAAACTCGTTCACACTGTGAAAAAACACCAGCAGCTCATTTAAGAAACCTGTAATGTTATTTTTTTCCCTCTATTCTGTTTATTGTTGAGTCAGAAGTCGGGTCACATTCTCTTTTGGAGACAGTTTTAGGACTGTACGTATGAATTCTACCAGTCAGCACTAGATTTCAGTGGCATTTGCCGACCAGAGGTGAGTATTATCGGTAGCCTGCAGCCTGCTGATAACCCTGGCTAGCATTGCTGGAGCAGCATTAGCTTTACCTGCTAAACCACGCTAGGTGCTAGCTATTTCCCTGTTCAGAGGTAAGTAAAACAGACACCCTGTCTTACCAAAACACTCAGAACTCAGGGTTTCTCAGTGTGACACTGTCTGAGAGCATAGCGCTAGCGGTTAGCGACTAATGCTAATGCTGCAGCCTTAGTGGAAATCTGTAAATTTAAGCTTACTGTAAATAAACAGAAGCACTTCACTCACCCAAATAAACAGGGTTTTAAGGCGAGAAATGTGTGTAGATTAACATCCAGCACTCGTTTACTTTAAAATATATACATATATATATATATATATATATATATATATATATATATATATGTATGTATATATTCTTAAGAATTACATTTTTTTATTTTGTTTACTTAGCTTAGCTTTACTTAACCTAGCTAACCAACCTCCCCCACCAACACCACCACCCAGTGGTGAGACCTGCTGAATTAAAAGGAAAACACGTCAACACCCCTGTTCCTTACTAGTGTTGCTTAAAATGCGCCTTAAAATCTGATGCACCTTATATATGAAAATAGACTTTTCTGCATTAATAATATATCAGTACAGACAGATCCCCTTCAGGACATAGAACAGAATGATCAGGAACTTTTCATCCCAACAATGACACTAACTCAACTACACCCACCCATGATCCTTTACTTCTTTACTCTGTACATCCCCCCCTCCATCTGTGCTCCTCCCGCGCTTTTTAACCGAACCCCCCCAACATCATCCCTCTGTTTCTTTCTCTCTCTCTCTCTCTCCGTCTCCGGCTCTTTCTCTCTGCCTGTCAAACATCGTTAGCTCACCGTCCCTCCCCGAGAGAGAGAGGAAGAGAGAGAGGGAGAGAGAGAGAGAGAGAGAGAGAGAGAGGAAGAGAGAGAGGAAGAGAGAGAGAGAGAGAGAGAGAGAGAGAGAGAGAGAGGAAGAGAGAGAGGAAGAGAGAGAGAGAGAGAGAGAGAGAGGAAGAGAGAGAGGAAGAGAGAGAGGGAGAGAGAGAGAGAGAGAGAGAGAGAGAGAGAGAGAGAGGAAGAGAGAGAGGAAGAGAGAGAGGAAGAGAGAGAGAGAGAGGAAGAGAGAGAGGAAGAGAGAGAGGGAGAGAGAGAGAGAGAGAGAGAGAGAGAGAGAGAGGAAGAGGGAGAGAGAAAGAGATGTTTATTCTTATTTTCATTCTTTTGTGCACAAAAAGGGACTGTATTGCTTTTCATACCAGCAGCAAAAGAAGAAAGAGAATATTTTCAATAGCACACAACACACAGAAAAAGAGAGAAAGAGAGAGAGAGAATACACAATATACAGAAAAATAAAAAAGTAGATGTCCTATAGAAGCTAAATAATGCTGCACTGAGATGGAATGTTAAATATCAGACCTCACTCCAACTCCCATAATTCACTTCACCTTGTCATGATCATGCTGCCCAGTGTTCAGCTTTAGTCACAAGATAACACCTAAAAACGTATACACATGTGGGTGTTCCTAAGCTCTCCCCTGCTCTCTAGTATGAATGAATGCCATGTGAGCTGTTCTTAGTACAAAAAAAAAAGAGCTCCGGTGATCCGGTATAACGCTGCTTTAGTCCGATGGAGGAGTGGGCGGTAAAAAACTCGCTCATACATGCAAACATGCATATCGCCTCTGATTGGCTAACAGCACTGCGACACCAGGAGGCAGCGAGACAGACAACAGTTAGAAATGTTTTAAAATAAAGACATTTTTACATTAATAACAGTCTTTGTAATGTCATATTTTTCTTTACAACATGTGTAATAATGCCCTGCTAAGTGCAGTTCAGCCTATACTGACCTAGACTTAGAGTCTCTGTAAAACACCAAATCCACCGGAGATCCTATTTAAACCTATAGTTACTCACACACAGAGGTAGGTAGAGTCCAGATCCAGAAATCTCAATTGTAATTGGCTGGTGGTGTTTTTCCTCCATAGACAAATTCTAACCATGTGTTCATTATCTTTGAATTACTGGGTAAAGTATATAAACACTGATGTGTTATTCGCACAAATAACACAGGAATGAACTGCATGCTGTTCCTAGCGCTGTTAATTATCTCCTATCTGACGAGACGGCGTCGCTCCCCGGCTTCAGCTCTGTCTGTGGGCGGTCCCGAGTCGAGGTGGGCGGGGCCATGAATACCAATTCACGGGTTGATGTAGACGCGGTGCTTTTCCTGATCGACTCGTTTTTTCTGAACATTTTATTTTACTAGCTGCTGCAGACAATGAGGAAGAGGATGAGTTTCATCATGTGCAGCATCATAAACAACTAAGAGAGACCTGCTGTATTTCACTTAAGAACAAGAAAAAGTGGATTTTAGTGATTTTAGGACAGATTTTAAAAAAAATGAGAAAAGAAAAGGATAAGAAAATACAATTATATTAAAAACATGTTAAAAAAATATATATAAAAAAATAGAAATAAAAAAAGGGTTAGAGACAGAGTTAAAGAAAGAGAGAGAGAGAGCGCGCGAGAGCTGTCTTGGAAAGTCAAATGTGAGAGCTGCTGCCAGTAAAGCTCTTAAAGCAATGAGAGGTCAATTACAGAGAGAGATATGAGATCACTTTATCACTCCCCAAACCTCTCTCCTCTCTCACACACACACACACACACACATCCGCCACTACAAGACCACAAACACACGTACGTATCCACATCCCTCTCTCTCTCTCTCTCTCTCTCTCTCTCTCTCTCTCTCTCTCTCTCTCGCTCGACCTGAAAGCATAACCTGTGGTTAACCACAAGCTGTAGTTTAATCAACCCAAAAATATCACCCAGATCGGAGTTTGATTTCACAGCTGAGGGGTCCGCAGCGCTGACTCGCGGGGGTCACCCACCCGCCTGTAACTCAACAGGAAGCGGAAGCCCCTCGGTCAGCCGACTGAAAGCCGAAGGACCAGTCCAGCAGCTGCAGCGCGCCGTCAATTACTGCAGGAAATAATTTCCCCCGCTTAAAATAAGAGCTGAAACCTGCTGAGTCACACAGCACACCTGATTCAGCTTCAGCACCTGCCCATTAGCTGCTATTCTAAACCAGTCAACAGGGAAGTAAAACACTAATATTAGTCATAAACAGACAGAAACTAGAGTTAAAAAAAGTAAAAAAGTACAATTGTGATTTATATTTTGAGCTGTTTTTGTATCTTCTAAAGCAGATATCACTAACATTACACCCAAACACTGTTTTCACAATTTATATTTATGGCATTTAGTTGACGCTCTTATCCAGAGTGACTTCAGACAAGATTAATTCAAGATTAATCTCAAAAATGGGCCAATTTAGAGTTAGGAGTCTTGCCCAAGGACTCTTATTGCTGTGGCACAACATTCAGTCGCCCAGACCAGGAATTGAACCCTAGTTTCCTACATGGAAGCTCACTAATCATGATTGTTGGCCTGCTCACTTCACCAGAGTTACATAGTGCACATTATGCCTACATACCATATTTTTTGCACAATAAGGTGCACTTAAAAATCTTTAATTTTCCCAAAAAATCATCAGTGCGCCTTATAATCCAGTACGTATAAAATTTAGCAGTCAGGTATTAAGGAGCAGTAAAGCTCCTAAAGTACAGAGTTATACAGGAGTTTCAGTTTAGTTCTCCAGCACTGAGAGTGGAGAGTTAACGGCCTGTAGCCTGCTCCTAACTCTGGCTAGCACTGCTGGAGCAGCATTAGCATTGCCCGCTAACCATCATAAGCGCTAACTCTTTAGCCTTTCAGAGGTGATTATTATATATAGGGGACTGTGGTCTGCCTGTTTAGCATGTTAAAACAAGCTACGCGGGTTGAACCGTGCTAATGCTAATGCTAAGGCTAAGGCTCCAGACTTAGTGCTGGAGAAGTTCGGACACCAAAGTTTACTGTAAACGAACAGAAGTGCTTTACTCACCTAAATGAACAGTTTTCAGGAGAGATTTTTTTTTTTGTATTACAGTTTTGTTTACTTAGCTTAGCTTAGCTTAGCTTTGTTTAACTTAATTAGCCAACCCCCTCCACCACCACCCAGCGGCAAAATCTGCTGAATCTGCTTATAGTGTGAAAAATATGCTTTTAATGGCTTTAAAAAGTTGTTTTTGCATTTTTTTCTTTTCTTCAGAACAATATTGGTTAATTGTTAATTGGCTAATTGGTCAGTTTTTCATTGAAAAAGTCTGTTTTGCTATAGAATCCATAGATTATGGCTTCTACACACTTTCTCCTAGTTGCTTTGATCTTCTCTGTTGGTGCATCTCTCTGTTTTCCTCATTTAGATGTGTTACTTCAGCAGCATGCTGACCACGCTGAGTGTTGGCAGCAATCGCCTCTCAACAGAGTTTCATTTTTAGCCCAGCAATACATCTTACAGTTAATGTATAGCAGAAACGTCTGAGATTATACTGTTTTCTTAAACCTCCTCCACACTGCTGCAAGTTTAAATGCCACTTACCGCATGTGTAAATCCAGAACTGCGGCATAATTCAAGCAATTAGGTTCAGTACTGGTCCTGAATTAGAACAACGCAGTGCTCGTGGGAAAGGTCAGCAAACCATCCGCTCACCGTCCGCACTCACCGTCCACTTTACCACACCTACTTTACACTTCCACGCAAACTATCAGCTTCACCTAAGAGGTCGCCTATATATAGACCACCTGTTGGAGCACAATGTTCCACACATCCCCTTCAGTTTAATACATCTCTGATCTGATTTTCTAATCATCACATCACTTATTATGATCAGATATTATCATTTACCGTATTTATATTTCTAAGAAATATAAATACATGTCTGTCATGTTAGTTCACTTTCGTTTAATAGAATCATTGTGCTTGTTGTTTTTTAAATAAAAAGGGTTTGAATGAGTGATACCAGTTGATTAATCACATTAATAAGACTTATTTAGCTCACTCTGGTTGCCAAGTTGAGGAGGCTGAATCTAAACAATCTACTCAATCCAGGGCAAGCGATGACGAGTCATACACTCTAAAATAATCAGCTAATAAACATGCTTGGAGTGTTTTTATTCTCTGCACATTATAAACCGGCTCAGTGAACTTTATCTGTGGTGAGTTAAACTAGCTTTGTGCACCGCTAGCTGTGTTAGCCTAAAGCCTAAAACTGTTATTCCTAAAAAAAATCACACTGCTTCAAAGATACACACCCTTAGAGCTGGAGTTACTACTTTACAGGTCCTAGTAAATATACTGCTTAGTTTAGTAGATAACATATACTTGTTTATATCATATTGATATTTAAGTAGCCTTATGTTTTATCTTGTTCCAGTTGTTTGAAATCAAATGATTTAAGTCTGTTTTACATAAATTTGGATATTTCTAAACAGTGCTCAGCTATTTTGAGTTAGTTGAACTCAGATTTGTGGACACATATATACTGTACTATTCAAACTGAGATTGAACTTTGAGTTGAACCAACTTATAATAATAACTGAGTTTAGTCTGTGTTGTCATTGTCAGCTTCTTTTCTATTGGCTTCTATCACAATCTATTTGCATACTGGGCGTGTCCAACAGTTTCTGACTAACCAGACACTCACCATCAGTGTGTAGTGATTCCCCCCCTGGGCTTCCTTACAAATAAATCAACTTCCCCTTTAGTTGTAATAACTCGATGTTTTAATGTATGCTAACTCAAGTTTTCATTTCCCATTATTAATTATTTATAAATAATTATTTAAAAAAAAAAAGATAAAAAAAAAAAAAGAAAATCAGTAAACTCAACTTCTCCGGTCTTACAGTATAACAAACATAAAAAAAGTTAAATTAACTTCCACTTTAGTTTTAATAACTTGATGTTTTAAGTTATGCTAACTCAAGTTTTCATTCCCTATTACTTAACTTTTTTAAGGCAACCGGTTTCCTCAAATTTTTAAGTAAATTCAACTTATCGGGGCTTACAGTGTACGACCTGCCCTCATTGCTGTCAGGCGAAGCCAGCGAAGACTATATTTACTCTTGTTTTATTCCTTCTTTGGTCACTGATCTTTTTTAAAACATGCTTTTAAGCTTTTTAGGCTGTGCAGCAGCTAAGGTTTAGCTGAAGACTGCTTGTTAGCTTCCATGCTGCAGCAGCGCTCGTTTGCTGTTGGAGTTTTGGGGAATGGGGATTTGGGGAACTCTCAGCATGTTTTATTACTATCTGATGATACATCCTGATCTATTTATCATTTACTACTGAAAATATGAGCCGAGTGATGCACCAGCGCTCCACCACTGAAGAATATACAGTGAAGAACAGCTCTGTGGTCAGAAACTGACCATATACTTAATTATATTTTAAACATGTTGAGAAATGTCTAATTATGCTGTAAATATACAGAATTAATAGATTTATGTATTTACTTAAAATATATTAAAACTACAGAGTAAACTTTGATTATATTTTTTAAAAAGTACAATTTAGTGTACTTAAAAAAATAATAAACTACTATGAAGTACACTTTCAGTTTAATGTAATTCAATATACTTCTAAAATACATATTTTTAATATACTTTCGTGTTAAAAACAGCTGTTACAGTCGTTTACTTAAAGTACAATGTATCATGTAATTCTTAAAAAGTAAATTAAATGACTACTTTGGTAAAATGTTTTAAAAATATATATTTTGTTATTACATAGGGTAATAACAGTTAAATGTATTTAAATGCTCTGTAATTATAATTAGGAAACTATAAATATAAGTAAATTATAGGATACAGTGTTAAACAACACATTTAAACGTGAAATAAACAAAATATATTATAAAATATATTTTATACCCAAAAAAGTACACTAGAAGTGTGCTCCTTACAAAAGACAGGAACTAGAAGAATAGTTGTACTCTAATGTAAATGTAATGATTAGTGATAAATGTATTATAATTGTACTGTACGCATATTTAAAATATGGGGTTACATATATGAAGTAGTATATTTAAATGTTAAGTATATTTAAAGTGGTGAACTTTGGTGAACGGGGATATTTCACTGTTACACTGCAGCCTCCGCGGCCTCTATAAGAGCCTATAGGCCCATACTGTGCTCATTACCTCCTCTGGCTAACACACGTACGCAGAGCGCGAGAGCACCGAGCGCGAGAGCACCGAGCGCGAGAGCACCGAGCGCGAGAGTCGGGTGACGGATTGATAAGCGGAGATGGAGAGAGCACGATCCTAAGGGGGAAAGAGAGAGAGATAGAGCGAGGGAGTGATGTGGGGGGGGAGTGAGATAAACCATAAATTAAATCACTTTGGAACAAAAGAAGAGTGTTGCTTAGCAACCAGACAGAGGGAGGTTACCAGGAGCAACCGCCGTGACCTGAAGCTTGACCCGCGAGACGAAGCAACCCCTAACCATTACGCATCACGCATACGCGCTCACACACACACACACACACACACACACACACACACACACACTCACACACACTCACGCATTTTTTCTGCAAACAGTAAAGTTAAAACAAACACACCCTTCTGTGTTTTAGAGAGAATGAGGAAAGACAGATGGAGAGGGTGAGAAAGAGATGAAAAGAAAAAAACGGAGAAAATCGATGCGCTTATGTGCTTAAGTTCTCGTTGGGCTAAGAGAGAGCAAATGTGTGTGTGTGTGTGTGTGTGTGTTCAGTTGGAGGTTAGTTCTCATCGTGTATTTTATGTAGAGACGTACCCGACTTTTTTTCCCGTACAAAACTGAACAAAACGAAACATTTGGCCCGACGCCAAATCCCGAACTCGCCTTAAAAATACGAAATATATCATTTTTTCCGAAAGCGCGTCCAAAAGCGTCCCACACGTTTTCAGTCAGGGGTAATTCTGAAGGTGTGTCTGAACATGGCGTAGAATCTCTTTATTGAATGTATTCAAGCTAAGCTCTTGAGGTTGCAGTAGTGTGTGGATGAGCATTGTCCTGTAGAAATAGCACAGTGGAACAGGACATGCTTTCAGAGAAGGCAGGGCCACTACACTGGTTACAGGACCTTAATAATAGTTAATAATAGTTAATAATAGTTAATAATAGTCTTTTTAAAGAAAGGATGAAAATAAACACAGACTTTTAACATCTCCACAGCACTTCCAGGAAGTTAATCACCAGAATATTGAATTCACCTGTTCCCCTCAGTCTATATACATCTTTACTACACCTCGCTGAGTGTTGTCTGGTTTACCCAGCTTTACAAAGCGTTTCCAATTCCAGTGTTTACTCTCTCTGTATACCGACCTTGTTTTTGTTTTTTCTTCAACCTGCCCTGTGATATCGCCTAGATAGATAGATAGATAGATAGATAGATAGATAGATAGATAGATAGATAGATAGATAGATAGATAGATAGATAGATAGATAGATTTATTGAGGACTCACTTATAAGTTCCCTCTAGCTTTTATCAAGCCACGGTATCCAGGGTAATGTCAGCATACCACCAAGAAGGACCAACCACATCCAACAGGATTAACTGTGGACGCTGTAAGAGGAAGCTGTCTGAAAGGGATGTTCGGGTGCTAACCCGGATTGTGTCCAAAAAACATAAAACCACGGCTGATCAAATCTAAAACCAGGTGTTTCAGTTTCATTGTCCAACCCCTGTAGCTCTTCTCACTGAATACTGAATGCAATCAAATCCTCACAGCAACGTTTCAACATCTACACAGAGACAGTTACTCCAACAAAATAAATATTGAGTACTTTTGTCTTTTATTGTCTACAGTATGTCAAACATATTGAACATAAAACGTATTATTATGACCACTTGTTGATAGTGATTGATTATTACCTCACATTTTGAAAATGTGATTGTCTTTGTGTGTGTGTGTGTGTGTGTGTGTGTGTGTGTGTGTGTGTGTGTGTGTGTGTGTGTGTGTGTGTGTGTGTGTTTCAGCAGCCGTTGAGATGCTGAAACTAATAAACTGGACATGCCCTCACACTGTCAGCTCCAATCAAACAGAAAGTATTAGCCCATTCATACGGCAGAATAGCGGGAACACACACACACACACACACACACGGAACTCCTGTGCCTGCAAGAGCTTGAAGCACAGCAGGTTAACGAGGCCACACCCTACTGCACACACACACACACACACACACACACCAAAACACCCACACTGCAGTGGCCCCTCGTTAACCGTAACGAGCAGGACCCTTTAATTAAGTAATTAGGGTCAGCCCACATGTTTTTATCTGACCAACAGGCTTCAGTGGACTTATCGCTCACGAGACCATCTGCTGCTCCACTCAGTGAACACACACACACACACACACACACACACACAGTCTGTTCACACACACACACACATAGCCTACATACAGAGATACACAAACACCCAGACGCCTCACACACACACACACACACACACACATTCTCACACAGTTTCAGTCATGCTTGTACGCACACACACTCTGAAACCAGTATGAAATATTCAACTCTAGCTCATACTCCCACCCACCCACTCACTCCCTCACACACACACACACACACACACACACACACACAGACTTCAGATCACAGTTCACTTCAGGAAGACAGAAGCCTTAAATAGAGTGTGAGGCTCCCTCTCCACTTTATCCCTCTCTCTTTCTCTCTCTCTCTCTTTCTTCATCTCTTGCTTCCGCCATCTTTTCACATCTTCGTCAGTGGCCCTCTGTCTTGTACTGCTCTCTCTCTCTGTCTCCCTCTCTCTCTCTCTCTCTCTCTCTCTCACACACACACACACACACACACTTCTATCTCTATCTCACACTCTCTCTCTCTCTCACACACACACACACTGTCTACGTATCTCTCTTTCACACGCTCTGTCTGTTCTCTGTCCTCTTTACTGTGTTCTTCTCTGATTCTCTGTCTATGCATCTCTCTCTTGTTCTCTCTCTCTCTCTCTCTATATATATATATATAAATATATATATATAGTTTTCTCTGTCTCTTTATCTATCTATCTATCTATCTATCTATCTATCTATCTATCTTTCTATCTATACTAGAGAGAGATGCGCATATTTATATATATATATGCGCATCTCTCTCTAGTTTTCTCTCTCTCTCTCTCTCTCTCTCTCTCTGCAGCAGGAGCATTCCCCAGAGTCAGGCAGCAGGAGACTATTACACTCACAGACGGAATCTCTCTCCTCCAATTTCTCTCTGTCTGTCTCCCTCCATCCCTCCATCCCTCCCACTCGCTCCTCTGCTTTCTCTCTCCCTCTTTACGCTCTCCAGCCTTTCCTGTCTTTTCATTTTGTGTCTAGTCAGTGTGTCTCTCTCTCTCTCTCGGTCTCTCTTTCGCTCCCTCTCCTGCTCTCCTTGAGTGGATGTAATTGGTATCTATGGGGTGCTCCCAGAAGACGGCATTTAAACTGCATCGCAAATAACAGAGACAGCACAACAGGCCTGAGCAAACGAGCCCCGCACAGCCCAGCGCGCAACAACACCACAATCTACTGCTGCAGCCCAGACCAGACCAGAACAGACCAGAGCAAACACACACACACACACAATAATGTAGATCACACAGCTTCAGAGCGTGTACACTCGTCTCAAGACTCTCGCAGCTCTTGTATCCAATATTGCGGACCCAAGGCCTGCTGGGAAACAAAAAGAAATTGATCTATGCAAGGCAGCAGAAGCCCAGGAGCCTAATAGAGGCCACAGCAATCAAACGCGATAAACATGCGAATCATTCAGCGCAAAATAATACCGCAACGGCAGACCAGAGCAATCGCGCCCAACCAGCCGCCAATCAAAGAGAAGCGTTTAAATGAGCTGCAAGGCCTACAGCAGTGCAGAAATTGAACGACAGAGAGAGAGAAGCAGGGGGGGAGCGCGAGAGAGAGAGAGAGAGAGGAAAAGACAGAGAAAGAACAACTAAGCAGGCGCGAGAGAAAAAAGAAAAACGAAGAGTGCGAGAGAGAGTAAGCGAAAGAGAAAAGTTTAATTAAAATCCGCGTTCCTCAGAGAGAGTTCAGCTCCAACTCATTTTCAAAAATACATGAGAGAGTCACATGACTTTCAGAACCAGCGTGGAGAAATCGCAGCGATCGCTATCAGGTGCAGAACGGCGACAGGTGAGACCCGGGAAGGACAGACAGGAAATGAAGATCCAGCAAAAATAACAAAACTTACAGCTAGAGCAGAACTGGGATTAGTTATAGTTATATAATCATAAAGGAAAGCCTTCAAGATATTATTATTATTATTAATAATATTATTTGCAGCAAATTCATGGGGTAGGATTTTTTATTTATTTATTTATTTATTTTTTAATTATTATTCAAGGGCGCTTTAATATTGAATACGTTTTTTTTCTCACTATAATGTGCACTCAAAATCCTTAAATTTTCCCAAAAATCTTTAGTGTGTCTTATAATCCGGTGCTCCTTATGTATGAATTCTATCAGTCAGGTATTAAGGAGCAGTAAAGCCACTGAGTTACACAGGAGCTTCAGTTTAGTTCTCCAGCATGAGGCTGGAGTAATGTTAGCATTAGCCGCTAACCAGGCTAAGCACTAGCTCTTTGGAGTATATCAGACTGTAGTCTCTGTGTTTACAGTGTTAAAACAAGCTACGTGGGATGAAGCGCTAGATAATATCACCCTGTCTTACTGGAACACTCATATTTCCTCAGTCTACTGCTACCAGGCAGCATTTACTAGCGCTAACTTCAGCTAGTGCTAGTGGTTAGCTGCTAATGCTAAAGCTACTGCACCCAGTTTTAGTGGAAATCTGGAAATTTAAACAGAAGTGCTTTACTCACCCAAATAAACAGTTTTCAGGAGAGAAATCTGTGTAGATTAACATCCAGCACTCGTTTGACTTTAAATGACTATTTGTTTTAAGAATGAACAGTTTTGTTTACCAAGCTTAGCTTAGCTTTACAGGCGAAACCTGCTAAATTATAAGGACAGAAAACAAGGTCACACCTGTTCCTTACTAGTGTCGCATAATGTGACTTCTAATATAATCCAGGGCACTTTATAGTGCGGAAAAATAAAGTAGGTAGTGAATGACAAGTGAATGTAATAATTGGTTGGCTTGTAACTGTAGCATGGCTATTGTGTGGGCATTAACGGGCAGTTTCTATTGATAAGTGCATCAGTAAAGTAAATCTTACCTGTACTGCGCAAAGGTTACATGTGGATGTTCTACATTACCTTCAAAACACAAAAGTGGCTACAAATTGAGGATGTGCCTCAGATAAATCGCCTTGACATTTTAGTTTTGTTCCACTAACATGTGACATTTTTAATCTGTTGTTATCTAATTCAGACAGTCAACAGACCAATTATAGCTAAGTGAGGCCAAAAGCATGCTGTGTAAAAAAGTGAGACAGGCTGAGAATGTAAGAATGTGTGTGTGTGTGTGTGTGTGTGTAAGACAGATTAAATCATATTTGAGGGAAAATCATTTGCCAAGTTGGCCCGCTGTTAAGCAGGTTTTTATAATGTGAGATTCAAAGTTTGAACACTAGGTGTCAGAAACAGGGCCAAAGAGTCTAAAAGCGGAGAGAGTGCGCATTTCTAGCACAGAAAAACGGGCCAAAGAGTCTAAAAGCGGAGAGAGTGCGCATTTCTAGCGCAGAAAAACAGGCCAAAGAGTCTAAAAGCGGAGAGAGTGCGCATTTCTAGTGCAGAAAAACGGGCCAAAGAGTCTAAAAGCGGAGAGGGTGCGCATTTCTAGCACAGAAAAACAGGGCAAAGAGTCTAAAAGCGGAGAGGGTGCGCATTTCTAGCGCAGAAAAACGGGCCAAAGAGTCTAAAAGCGGAGAGAGTGCGCATTTCTAGTGCAGAAAAACAGGCCAAAGAGTCTAAAAGCGGAGAGGGTGCGCATTTCTAGCACAGAAAAACGGGACAAAGAGTCTAAAAGCGGAGAGAGTGCGCATTTCTAGTGCAGAAAAACGGGCCAAAGAGTCTAAAAGCGGAGAGAGTGCGCATTTCTAGCGCAGAAAAACGGGCCAAAGAGTCTAAAAGCGGAGAGTGCGCATTTCTAGTGCAGAAAAACGGGCCAAAGAGTCTAAAAGCGGAGAGAGTGCGCATTTCTAGCGCAGAAAAACGGGCCAAAGAGTCTAAAAGCGGAGAGGGTGCGCATTTCTAGCGCAGAAAAACGGGCCAAAGAGTCTAAAAGCGGAGAGGGTGCGCATTTCTAGTGCAGAAAAACAGGCCAAAGAGTCTAAAAGCGGAGAGGGTGCGCATTTCTAGTAACTAATAAAAAAGTCATTTGAAACAGTCACAGGCTTTCTGATGGTGATTAGAAACTAAAAGTTTAAAATGAATAAAAGGAGTATATTTGATAGCTGGGTCAGATCAAACTGGATCATATTCTTACTATAAATAAACGTTTCCAAACCTGTTTTCACACCTGCTCAATTAAACCGCACTAAAACTACAAACAAACCAGAATCCCTAAATCCATTTTGGAATATATTCCCACAATGGAATATATCAAATTTCCGGAACAGTGCTACAAGAATTTGAGCACTACTTGATTATTTGAGTTGCTAAAGCTCATCTCCATTCAGAAAGAAGAAAGACTGTGTTATCAGGCAGCTCTACATGCACTTCTGTAAACCTGCTGCAAGCAGAAAATCAGTAAATTAACGTCAGAACATTTTCCTAATTGCACACCAGATGCTGCAGCTGATATAATCTGAACAACAGAGGTATATATATATCTCTATCTATATCTGCCGTGTCAAAGCGTGAGCAATATTTACACAAAACCCCGACATTTCTAAGCAGAGAAGTCAACACCGGATTAGCTCTGAGGTAGCAAGCAAACATTAACCTTTTCACTGCTTTTCCACCGAGTCTCTGAGGACTGTGGGACTCCAAAGTGGAAGCAGAATTTCACACGCCAGCCTTCTGGAGGTTTTTTGTGATCCACTTGCTGCTAACTGTTTCTGGACGCGCTCCAGTGCGGCCCAGAACCGTCCAACATGGTCCAGCATGCTGCAGAACTCAGCAGTGCCCTGCGCTACGCTAGCGGAGGAGGAGGAGCAGGAGGAGGAAGGCTCCGGAGGGTCGGCTGAGACAAGCCTGTGGCTCCGACGCGACACTCACCTACGACTTCCACTCGTGAGATGAGTTCCCGCGTCACAAATTAATTTATTACATCTCAAAGTATCTGTGTTTTTATGTCCTACCTGAAGGAGTCAAGCCCGTTTTCACATTTCCCCAGCTCCAACACATCACATTCAGCTCACGGAGAGATTTATAATTAGCTGCTGAGTTGAATCACATGTGTTGGAGCTGAGAAAGAGAAAAATGTGCCTCTAAGATTGAGGCTGGAACCCAACAGGCCAATTTATCTCCGAGAAATTTGTTTTAAAGGAGCTGTAATGTGAAAAAACAGCTTTTTTTTGGAAATACACTCATCAGGTTTCGAGTGTCGGATTGAGATGCTTCTTGGAAGAAAGATACAGGTTACAAGGAACAATAAATACATTAAATGATTGAACATTTAGACTGATATGGGCGATATTTATGTTGGGATGGTTTATAATGCTGTAAATGTGAACATTTCCAATCAGGAATTGGTCTAATGGCCAAGGCCCAATCCCTTTTCACCCCTTGATTCTACCACTTACCCCTCTATTTTGAGTGTGCACACCAAGGGGTAGGGGTCTCCCAATTCTAGTTAGGCTGGAGGGGTAGGTAAGGGGAAGGGATAGGGCTTGTTAGCCCTTCATCCAGAATTTTTTTTCCAGAGGCACACTTCAAACAAGCAAAGAAACCCACAAATGTACAAATGTAAATATTTTCCTTGTTAAAAGTGACGATTAGCTCTATATTACCAGAGTTTAATATGTATTATCAATGTTTTATAGGCAAATTCCTCATAAGAAGCATAAAAAAAGATCACTAGTAGTACATTTCAGTAGCTAAGCTAGCTAGCTTTCCCTTTCCACCTTAAATGGTGCAACAGAAGACAGGGGCTGCAACCTTTAAGGTGGAACGGAAAAATAAAATAAAATAAAAGCTAACCAAAGCTAATTTTAGCTCATAATCACAGAGGAATTAAGGAATGGACAATAATAATTCATTAATGGCCTAAAGTTAACTAGTTGGTGAACTTTAGCGCTCCTGATGACGTATCGGGTAACTGAAGGGTTGTCCCAATAAAGAAGGGCTAGGGGTGAAATGGGATTGGACCAAACTGTGGCCACATTACATTACATTTCATTACATTTCATTTGGCAGACGCTTTTGTCCAAAGCGACTTACAATAATGAAGTACAAAAGTAATTTACCACAGCTACATAAACCAGTGCAGTGTTCGTTAACACCCATAGGACATGGCAAAAGAAAAGTCATGGGACACAATCCTAGTTTCTTTAAAGGAACAGTAAAAAGAACAGCCAGTTTGGAACAACCAAAGAGAGTTTGGAAATGACACAGATGTATTTTCGTTAAAGCTAGCTGAGTGTCCACCTTAAACCATATGGTTCTGTTATAACGGCTGGAAACACAACACACAGGGTCGCTGGGTTCACGCGATCTCCGCGTAACGCCTCGTTGTGACGCAGCGCCCACGGTTTCTGCAGGATTACCTCTCGGCTCAGTTCAAGGTGACGTTTAAAGTTAAGCCGAGGAAAAGGGTTTAGTCGGCTAGAGCCAAATATAGGCCCTTAACAGGCTGGCCTCGCCATATGGCTAATTAGCATAAGCCCCTCCCACTGAGCGACCACCGCTCTTAATTCATTGACAGATCTGAGGCGACAGCCAATCCGCTGAACTTGAACCGAAATGAAATAATAATAATAAAAAAGTCTTAGACAGTAGAAAGCACTGAATCACTGCAGTGATTTAATCAAACTAAGTAAATCTGATAGCCAGAGGGGGGGGGATCAGCCTATTCAATCACAATATCTGATTTCCTAATGGATCTGCAGCGATCTGCAGCCCTGCGTCCGCAGAGAGAGAGAGAGATGTAAAGATTTGGTGCAGTTGCTCGACAGAGCCAAAAGTTTAATCTGACATTTTAAATGAAAATGGAGTGGGGAGCGCGCGGCGTCAGCGGCGGATCCTGCTCGCGCTAATTGCAGGAATCAGCTTGACGACGGAGACAGATGCTCAGATGCAGAAATTAATCAAATAAATCACAGCTAAATGTTTCAATAAAGCTCACGCAGACGTGTGTAATATACATGTAATACACGAGGGCTTCAATAAGTGTTTTATTTATTCATTTATTTATTTTTGCATTTTTGCATTTTTGTCTCCAGATCCTAGAGTTTCTAATTTTAAACACTATAAGGTGCACCTAAAATCCTTGGTGCCTTATAGATGAATGTCCAGCAGCAAGGCTAAAGCAGTATTAGCATTAGCTGCTCAGGGTTCGGTCCGCAGCTAGCGCTAGCAGATAGCCACTAATGCTAATGCTGCTGCACCCAGCCTTAGTGGAAATGTGAAAAGCTGAGCTTACTGTAAATAAACAGAAGTGATTTACTCACCCAACTAAACAGTTTTCAGGTAGGAAATCTGTAAAGTTACGTAAAAAGTTTACTTAACTTTTGTTTTACGGTGGCTTTAAGGCTGATTGATCAAAACCTTCCAAAAATAAAGATTTTTCAAATGTTTTCACTACCCCTAAAGTAGTTGTTGGTAATGATCATGCACATATCTTCAAGAATTGTGAATTCATGGTTATGGATTTAGCGGTTTGGTTCTGGAAACAATGAAGATTCAAATGAAGATTTTAGTCACCAAACCATTTCTCACCTCATTTTTTTTTACATATTTCTAATATTAGCCCATTTTCTTCACAAATTAAAAAGTCAATTACCCCACCCACTCCTTAGTTCTCCCTTGCAGCACTAGTGATGCCCCTGAAATCAGACTCCGCCTCTTTTCCAACTGTCAGCATTGAGTAAACTCAGAGGAAAGCGCCGGATCTCCAGGTCTTACGCATCGGCTAACAGATGCCTGTGCTGACCAGCATCACACCAGGATAAAGCATGGCCAATAGTGCTCTCTCGGACTCTGGCTGCTGATGGTGGAGCAGGGTTTTAATGTCAGCGTCTTAGTCTTAGATCCTATGCTACTTCTGCGCTGCACATTTTGCTTTATGGCGTGCTCTCTGCATGTGGTCCACAGGCCCCGCCCCTTGCCTAAACACACACACACACACACACACAAATTCAATTTGAGTGGATCTGAGTAATCTGACAGACTAAGGCACTGCCACAATGATTCCAGGATCAGAGAACTCTGGCTTAAATACTAGATCATGCTGCTTCTGCATCAGCAGCCGGAGTCAGAGAGACAGCACAGTTAGTCATGCTCTCTCTGGATGGGTAGACGTCTCTCTCTCTCTCTCTTCTCATCACTCCTAGTATGATGTTGTTCAGCACAGGCGTCTGTTAGCTGATGTATCAGAGCTGGGGTAACTGGCATTATAAATTAGGGAGAAAAATGGGATAAAATAATGAATAAATAATCATGAAAATCCACATGAGATAAAGCCAGAAGTGTAGATCAGCAGATCAGACTGAGTTCTGAAAATCTTTATTGATGGATTGTAGAGTCTGAGACAGATCAGCCTATCAGAGTACAGATACACACCCCCTCTCATAAACACAACTTCCCCTGACACCAGATCAATAGCATGTTATGGGGTAAAAGCAGCAGGCACTATGTTAGAGAGTGTGTGTGTGTGTGTGTGTGTGTGTGAGTGTGTTCACATGACTGACCCTATCGATATGTGTCTACAACTCAGGATATGCCTTCAGGCCCTCACTTATCTATATAGTGGATTCATAATGGCCATAATGTGCAGCGGACGGTAAAAGTGCACACACACACACACACACACACACACACACACACACACACACACACACACACACACACACACACACACATACACACACAGACACAGTTTTACTGCTGTTCACTCCTATAGAGAACCATTGATTTGATGTGGGGAAAATACCTAGTTAAAAAGAAGTCTCTCATACATGTGTGTGTGTGTGTGTGAGTGTGTGAATAAGTGTGTGTGTGTGTGAGTGAGTGTGTGTGTGTAGTAATTCTCGTGCACTGATAAGGAGCTTACAGACAGAGTGTATTCCATTCTGAGCATAGCTAATTAATTCTAACAAGCGTTTATGGAACACTCACCTGGCTCAGGCGAGAGGAGTGTGTGTGCGAGTGTGTGTGTGTGTGTGTGTGTGTGTGTGTGTATAAGTGTGTGTGCGAGTGTGTGTGTGTGTGTGTGTGTGTGTGTGTGTGTGTGTGTGTGTGTGTGTTTGAAAAGTACATTCCTGTTAATGCGTGGAAACATAAAAGGAGTGTAATACAAACCACGACGCATCTAAAAGTCGTGTGTTTAGCCAGAGGATACGACGTGACAAATTCCTGCTGAGAGAGAGAGAGAGAGAGAGAGAGAGAGAGGAAAGAACAGAGAGGGAGAGGAAAAGAGAGAGGGATACAGACAGAGAGGGAGAGAGAGAAAGTGATATACAGAGAGAGTGAGATACAAAGAGAAAGGAAATAACAGGGAAGAGAGGGAGAAGAAAGGAGAAAAAGAGAGAGGGATACGGACAAATAGGGAGAGAGGGATACAGAGAGATATACAGAGAGAGGGAGAGAGGAATACAGAAAGAGTGATAAAGAGAAAGTGATATACAGAGAGAGTGAGATACAAAGAGAAAGGAAAAAACAGGAAAGAGAGGGAGAAACAAAGAGAAATGGAGAGGGATACAAACAGGGAGAAAGATACAGAGAGAGAGAGGAAATGATAGGGAGGAGAGGGAGAAGAAAGGAGAAAAGAGAGAGAGAGGGATACAGAGAGAGATACAGAGAGAGAGGGAGAGAGAGATACAGAGAGAGTGATATACGGAGAGAGTGAGATACAAAAAGTAAGGAAAGAACAGAAGAGAGGGAGAAAAAAGGAGAAATGGAAAGGCATACAGACAGAGAGAAAGATACAGAGAGAGAGAGAAAAGAACAGGGAGGAGAGGGGGAAGAAAGGAGAAAAAGAGAAAGGGATAGAGACAGAGAGGGAGAGGGATACAGAGAGATACAGAGAGAGAGAGAGGGAGAGAGAGATACAGAGAGAGAGAGGGAGAGAGGGATACAGAGAGAGTGAGATACATAGAGAAAGGAAAGAACAGGGAAGAGAGGGAGAAGAAAGGAGAAAAAGAGAGAGGGATACAGACAGAGAGAGAGAGGCATACAAAGAGAGATACAGAGAGAGAGGAAAGAACAGGGAGAAGAAAGGAGAAGAAGAGAGAGAGGGGGAGAGTGGGACACAGAAAGAGAGAGAGATACAGAGAGAGAGGGAGAGAGGGATACAGAGAGATACAGAGAGAGAGAGGGAGAGAGGGATACAGAGAAAGTGAAATACAGAGAGAGTGAGATACATAGAGGAAGGAAAGAACAGGGAAGAGAGGGAGAAGAAAGGAGAAAAAGAGAGAGGGATACAGACAGAGAGAGAGGCATACAAAGAGAGATACAGAGAGAGAGGAAAGAACAGGGAGAAGAAAGGAGAAGAAGAGAGAGAGGGGGAGAGTGGGACACAGAAAGAGAGAGGGATACAGAGAGAGATACAGAGAGAGACAGAGAGAGGGGTACAGAGAGAGAGACAAAGAGAAGGATACGGAGAGAGAGAGAGACAGAGAGAGGAGAAGGAGAGGGGGATACATAGAAAGAGGAATGCAGAGAGAGAGAGATGCAGAGGAAGAGAGGGACACAGAGAGAGGGGGGGATACATAGAGAGAGGAATAAAGACAGAGAGAGAGAGATAGTGAGAGAGAATACACTGAATAAAGAGAGAGAGAGACTGAGAGACAGGTGCGAAGAGTGAAAAATAGAGGAAGAGAGAGAGAGATACAGTGAAAAAGAAAGAGACAGATAGAGATAGAGAGAGAACATAATCACAGAGAGAGAAAGAGAGAGAGTAAGAAAATGGGAAGAGAAGAGATAGATCCAGAATGAACAAAGAGAAAGTGAAAGTGAAAGAGGAGGGCAGAAGAAGAGCTCTTAAAGAGAAATGAAGATTCTCTACTTCCTCTCTCCTTCGTCTTCTATCTCTCTCTCTCTCTTCACACCTCTCTTCTCTGCTCTCTCCACCCTGTCACGTTTCCCACCCCCCACCTCGTTCTCCTCTCTCGCTCCTTCGCTTCTCGCGTTCCTTCTTCACCTTCCCTCTCTCTCACCTCTCTCCTTTTCTACCTGACTCTCTCTCTCTCTCTCTCTTCCTGCTCGCCCGCCCGCCTCGCTCTCCCTCTTCCTACCTCACACCCCGTCTCTCTCTTTCTAATCTGTTTATCCTCTGAGTGTGTGTGTGTGTGTGTGTGTAGCAGCGTCTGTGTTCTCTCTCTTTGTGTCACATTCATTCACTTCCCAGATTAGAAACGCTTATTTCAACCTCTTTGTCTCAGCCCACAGCGCAGAGAAGCTGCTGAATCACACACACACACACACACACACACACACACACACACACACACACACACAGAGGCGCGCTCATGCAGACAGGTTTGTACAGCCTCTCACATGTAGTCCCGCACACACACACACACACACACACACTCTCATGCTGACACTTAGCCCATCAAAGCTGACAGCGCATGAACACTCAGCTTCCCATCACTAAGACACTCATGATCACGAGATCACCACTGGAAGAAAGCACACACGGTACCAGTATCGTAAGTATCCCATGACTTTTGCCATGTCCCATGGAAGCTAAACAACGCTGCACTGACTTGTGGGATATGTGGGCGGGATCTCCTGCACTGAATGTCTGAATGGGATTTCTGATGGCGTCGGTCACCATCATCAGCATTCACGCACTGCACTGTCTACTCTGGGTGATAATGTCAGTCTGGAGAAATGGAATATCTGCCCCATCCACCCGCACTCACTATCAGCCCTCACTACAACTCCCATAATTCACCTCACCCTGGCCAACCTCACTCAATCAGTCCAGGTGTGGGAGCTCCCAAACCAGCCCCTAAGACAGGGGTACCACCCCCATCCCCAATTTATAACAACAGACATTAGTGCATTAGTGCAGCTGCAGTTTCAGCTTAATATGATGGAAAACAACGAAGTAAAAACTCAACTTCTTCTTTATATTCGTCAGTCTTTACTAAAATTCACGATTATGATTAATTCTGAGTAAGACTGAGGCACTGGATGTTAATCTACACAGATTTCTCTCCTGAAAACTGTTTATTTGGGTGAGTGAAGCGCTTCTGTTTATTTACAGTAAGCTCAGATTCCCAAATTTCTCCAGCACTAAGGCTGGAGCATTAGCATTAGCCGCTAAGCGCTAGAACTCTGCCTGACAGCGCTACACTAAAGGAACACTGAGTGTCTCAGTAAGCCAGACTGATATTAGCTAGCAGTTCATATCATGTAGCTTGTTTTAATACGGTAAACACACAGACTATATATATATATATGATATACTCACCTCTAAATGGTGAAAGAGCTAGCACTTTGTACGGTTAGCTGCTAATGCTAATACTGCTCCAGTCTTGGTGCTGGAGAACTAAACTGAAACTGGCTTTACTGCTCCTCACAACCTGACTGTGAGGTGTGTTCAGGTAAATTTCTGGCATGTTTCTAAACACATTTGCGCCACTGACTGATTTAAACCCTGACAACAGTCAACAGTCAGCTGCCCAATCCTGTTGATAGGGGTGAAAGATAGCCATAGCATAGAGTTATTCTCTGTATCAGTGTTTTATCGCTCAGTTCTGCCACGCTCTCACACTCTCGCACTCTCACACTCTCGCGCTCTCGCGCTGCACTCTCCAGCAGCTGAAGCCGGCCACACAGCAGAGCTTTCAGAGAGGAAGCGGTGAATAAAACAACACCGCTCTTTCATGCCCGGCCAGACTGATGGACGCGGCCACAAAGGGCCGCTTTCTTCAGCCGCGCCGGGGCCGGTGGAGCGGCTCCAGATATCTGAAGACTGACACACTCTCTCACACACGTACACACGCAACTTTTTCCCACGTGCCAACAGCGTTTACCCGCTGACACGCAACCATCGCTCCAACACACACCTAACACACACACCTAACACACACACAAGGACCCTTCTATCTCTAACCCTCTCTCTCTAACTCTACCTCTCTTTCTCCATATCTCTCTCTCTCTCTCTCTACCTCACACTCACACTCACACACACAAGTGTACACCACTGGCTCTTTTGGAACACTTGAGGGTACTTCACCACCGCGGTAATTGAATCTGAACGAGCTCAAAAAAAGAGACTGGAGTGAGACGGAGAATGAACCATGTCGGGCTAAAGGTTAACATCATTCATAGTCGTAAAACACGCGCACACACACACCTCAGCGGGGTCTCTCGGACTCTTAACCCCACGCCCTGCAGCCACGCTCTCTCTCTCTCTCTCTCTCTCTCTCTCTTGCGCACGCACGCGAGTGCGACCACACGCAGTCGCGCTCCTGCTTTAGTGTTAATGAGCTGCTGGATCGCGTGCGTGCGGAATGTTCTCCTGTCTGAAGGTGTAAAGGTGGGAGGGGTTAGGTGTAAAGGTGGGAGGGGTTAGGTGTAAAGGTGGGAGGGGGTAGGTGTAAAGGTGGGAGGGGGTAGGTGTAAAGGTGGGAGGGGGTAGGTGTAAAGGTGGGAGGGGTTAGGTGTAAAGGTGGGAGGGGGTAGGTGTAAAGGTGGGAGGGGGTAGGGGTAAAGGTGGGAGGGGGTAGGTGTAAAGGTGGGAGGGGGTAGGTGTAAAGGTGGGAGGGGGTAGGTGTAAAGGTGGGAGGGGGTAGGTGTAAAGGTGGAAGGGGTTAGGTGTAAAGGTGGGAGGGGGTAGGTGTAAAGGTGGGAGGGGGTAGGGGTAAAGGTGGGAGGGGGTAGGTGTAAAGGTGGGAGGGGGTAGGTGTAAAGGTGGGAGGGGGTAGGTGTAAAGGTGGGAGGGGTTAGGTGTAAACGTGGGAGGGGTTAGGGGTAAAGGTGGGAGGGGGTAGGTGTAAAGGTGGGAGGGGGAAGGTGTAAAGGTGGGAGGGGTTAGGTGTAAAGGTGGGAGGGGTTAGGTGTAAAGGTGGGAGGGGGTAGGTGTAAAGGTGGGAGGGGTTAGGTGTAAAGGTGGGAGGGGTTAGGTGTAAAGGTGGGAGGGGGTAGGTGTAAAGGTGGGAGGGGTTAGGTGTAAAGGTGGGAGGGGTTAGGTGTAAAGGTGGGAGGGGTTAGGTGTAAAGGTGGGAGGGGTTAGGTGTAAAGGTGGGAGGGGTTAGGTGTAAAGGTGGGAGGGGTTAGGTGTAAAGGTGGGAGGGGGTAGGTGTAAAGGTGGCAGGGGTTAGGTGTAAAGGTGGGAGGGGGTAGGTGTAAAGGTGGGAGGGGTAGGTGTAAAGGTGGGAGGGGTTAGGTGTAAAGGTGGGAGGGGGTAGGTGTAAAGGTGGGAGGGGTTAGGTGTAAAGGTGGGAGGGGTTAGGTGTAAAGGTGGGAGGGGTTAGGTGTAAAGGTGGGAGGGGGTAGGTGTAAAGGTGGGAGGGGTTAGGTGTAAAGGTGGGAGGGGGTAGGTGTAAAGGTGGGAGGGGTTAGGTGTAAAGGTGGGAGGGGTAGGTGTAAAGGTGGGAGGGGTTAGGTGTAAAGGTGGGAGGGGGTAGGTGTAAAGGTGGGAGGGGGTAGGGGTAAAGGTGGGAGGGGGTAGGTGTAAAGGTGGGAGGGGGTAGGTGTAAAGGTGGGAGGGGGTAGGTGTAAAGGTGGGAGGGGGTAGGTGTAAAGGTGGAAGGGGTTAGGTGTAAAGGTGGGAGGGGGTAGGTGTAAAGGTGGGAGGGGGTAGGGGTAAAGGTGGGAGGGGGTAGGTGTAAAGGTGGGAGGGGGTAGGTGTAAAGGTGGGAGGGGGTAGGTGTAAAGGTGGGAGGGGTTAGGTGTAAAGGTGGGAGGGGGTAGGTGTAAAGGTGGGAGGGGTTAGGTGTAAAGGTGGGAGGGGTAGGTGTAAAGGTGGGAGGGGTTAGGTGTAAAGGTGGGAGGGGTTAGGTGTAAACGTGGGAGGGGTTAGGGGTAAAGGTGGGAGGGGGTAGGTGTAAAGGTGGGAGGGGGAAGGTGTAAAGGTGGGAGGGGTTAGGTGTAAAGGTGGGAGGGGGTAGGTGTAAAGGTGGGAGGGGTTAGGTGTAAAGGTGGGAGGGGTTAGGTGTAAAGGTGGGAGGGGTTAGGTGTAAAGGTGGGAGGGGTTAGGTGTAAAGGTGGGAGGGGTTAGGTGTAAAGGTGGGAGGGGTAGGTGTAAAGGTGGGAGGGGTTAGGTGTAAAGGTGGGAGGGGGTAGGTGTAAAGGTGGGAGGGGTTAGGTGTAAAGGTGGGAGGGGTTAGGTGTAAAGGTGGGAGGGGTTAGGTGTAAAGGTGGGAGGGGGTAGGTGTAAAGGTGGGAGGGGTAAGGTGTAGCAGACGGGGTGTGAACGCTCCGCTGCAACTTACACAGTGTTTCTCTCTTCCAGCAGATTCCATTCATCTACCAGCAGCAGCTAATTACCTGCTGAGCTGAGTCAGCACTGCTCATATATATATATGTGTGTGTGTGTGTGTGTGTGTGTGTGTGTGTGTGTGTGTGTGTGTGTGTTGGTGTGTGGGTGTGGATAAGGCGAGTGAGGAAAGATGTTGTTCAACCTGTTGAAAATATGTTTTAATCAGATCAAATTTTGCTTTCCTAAAGAACTGATACACACAGATCACACACAGGTGCTGGTGATTCTGTATCTACTGTAACTGTAGACTAACCCTTATTACCCATTATAAACTAAAAAGAAATCAAATTAAATCAGAAAGAAATCACACCTGCTCTCAAAAAGAGTTCGATTCTGGCAGGAAGGCAGAATTCAGCACTACACCTAGACATGCTTCTTGCCAAACTGATCACATGTTAACAAGTCTGATGCATGACCTTCTACGAACCAATCAGCGTGAAGTATAGAGAGACTCCGTCCACATAGGTGATGATAGAACAGCATGTAGTAAAGTTGATTAGTGCGATTATTCACTAAACTGCAGATCACACAAAAAAACAGAAACACAAATGAAGGTTCCTTAATGGTTCCTTGCTGTAAAAACCTCAACTGGTACAAAACCTTTGGAGCCCCATCATACATGTCATCATACAAGACTTGACGTGAAGCTCATTCCTATCTTAAACCCCGCCAGCAGTCTATTTTTACATCTTGCACCTGCGACATTAAAATAGCGTCAGAGTTTAGGAGTAAATCTACACTGAGGTGTGTCCAGGTAAATTTCTATTTTGTGTTTCCATTTTGGCTGCAGAAACCACAGGTGCGCCACTGATTGATTTAAACCCTGACAACAGTCGACAGTCAGCCACCCAATAAAAGTCAGTCATGATTAATAAATATTAGAATTAGTACATGTCTTTTGCGTGTTTGGAGTCATGCAAGGCGCACTTTTTGCATCCTTACAACACCCAAGACAAACTGACACACTCTAAATCCACTTGCGCAATACGAAATCGACCGGTGCTCTAAAGATCTCAAAAATAAAGCTCTTAGACTGAAAACATATCGACTGTTAACTGTGCATTTCTTGCGCGTTGTTCACACCATTAGGTGTAAAGAAAAAAAAGTTGCAGTTTGGTGGGGCGCCAGGTGGTCAAACGGTCTAAAGTGCTGTCCCTATGATCGGAAGATCGATGGTTTGAATCCCTGTCATGCAGCTTGCCATCAGCTGCCGGAGCCCCGAAAGAGAGATGGAGCACAATTGGCCTTGCTCTCTTGCTCTGGATGGGTACAGGTACAGCTCTTTCCTCTCATCACTCCTAGGGTGATGTTGATCAGCACAAGGCATCTGTGAGCTGATGCATCAGAACCGAGTCGCTGCGCTTCCTGTGTTAAATATGTGTGTGTGGGGTCTCCTGTGTTGAAGGTGGATGTGATTTCTGCCAGAGTTATGCAGTTCAGTTTTCATTTCTAGTGGACAGTTTCTGCCAGACACCGCCGGTCACAATCATTACCACTCAACTCTGCACCTGCTCTTCTAGTGAAAGCCTCCAGGAACATGTACATACAGTTATGTCTATGATGCAGCCGGTAGTCTATGAAAAGGCCAAACAGATACATCATTAAACAAATAAATGATTTAAGGTGGAGAGCAATGGATCTCTGTCTATGTCAGGAAGCCGCCTGCCCTCCAGATTTGGGTGTTTATTCCCGATGTTTATGGGAATAACTAATGAGCACATCCTTCTTGAGTTAATCCTCATCAGATGTTAGAGCAGGGAGATCTCCAGCATGTGCAGGATAGGATTATCTGTTCTCTACACAGTTCTCAGGAATCCCCAGACAGTCCAGATGTTTGCTTCAACTCAGCTTGGAATACATATGGTCAGAGTGAGATCCGGGCTGTGATTACTTCTCCATTTCTGCTGTAAATCTGCTAAGTTTAAACATCTGAGGGCATTTTCACACCTGCACTGTTTAGTCTGGTCAAATCAGACTTTACTTTTAAACCTGTATGATTGTAGTAAGATTATAATCTGACAACTCTGTAAAAGATTAAGGTCGCACTTCAGTTTCTGAATCAGTTTCTCTGATTTTGCTATTTATAGGTTTATGTTTGAGTAAAATGAACATTGTTGTTTTATTCTATAAACTACAGACAACATTTCTCCCAAATTACAAATAAAAATATTCTCATTTAGAGCATTTATTTACAGAAAATGAGAAATGTCTGAAATAACAAAAAAGATGCAGAACTTTCAGACCTCAAATAATGCAAAGAAAACAAGTTCATATTCATAAAGTTTTAAGAGTTCAGAAATAATCTATATTTGGTGGAATAATCCTGGTTTATAATCACAGTTTTTGTTTTCATTCATCTCTGCATCATGTTCTCCTCCACCAGTCTTACACACTGCTTTTGGATAACTTTATGCTGCTTTACTCCTGGTGTAAAAATTCAAGCAGTTCAGTTTGGTGGTTTGATGGTTTGTGATCATCCATCTTCCTCTTGATTATATTCCAGAGGTTTTTAATTTGGTAAAATCAAAGAAACTCATCATTTTTAACTGGTCTTTTATTTATTTTTTTACCAGAGCTGTATATCAGTCATACCTGATGACAAACTGAGATTAAGTAAAAGATGTAAAACGCTGGACTTTACACAACTTCCACTTATTAAACAGTGACAAAACAGGGTTTATCTCATTAGATTAAATTCAATCTGATTAAAAGAGTCATCCATCAAAAGGTTTCTCAGTCCAGTCCTGCTCCTGTAAATCTGCCACTGTTCACTCTAAATCACTCTTTTTGGCTCTATACAGCTCCTCTTTTAACAGGCCAGTCCACTGTTGGCGTTAATGAGCTGGGAGTTAAGAGTTTTCAGAGTTTTGGAGTCCAGACAGGAAGCTAAGAAATGACTGAGGAGAAATCGCTGTGTCTCTACAGATCTGGGGCTGTGTGTTCTCGATACAATCACAGTTAAACTGACTGGATCTGACGTAATGAGAACAATAAAAGCAGAACAATGACTCATCTATAGGAACTGATCCAAGAACAGGCCAAATCTGCACTCTATCCATTAGGAGAGAGTCAGCAAACTGATCTGAGATCTCAGTCTGAGAGCAACCCAAACCCCAAGTCTAGATCTGCCACCGATACTGAATAACTGCTGCAGGATCACAATTATTTAAGATAACTGATTATCTGTTAGCACTCATAATCAAAGGTTTATACGACAATACAATGAATATGTTCATAGTAAAAGCAGAAAAATGTATTTATGTTTGCAAGTCACACAACTTAATCGTCAATAAATACATTAAAACAAAAGTAAACTTATTTATGAGAATTGAATAAAGGAAAGTAATTTGAATAGTAAATGGAATTCACATTCAGAAATCAGAAATTGCTGATCTGAACAACCAATTATTTATAAAGAAAAAAATATGCAAATTATTATTGGTGCCCAAACTGTAAATGTAGACAGTCTAAAACGCTCTATCGTCTCCATAAAGATAAATACAGCTTGGACCTCAGCGATTGCTCAGCATTTTGTCGTTTTGTTTGCTAAAAAACTTGTGAAATTCTAGGTTTAAACAGGTCTGTAATCTATAATTCTGTCTAAATATTAAGAAAATAAAGCTTATATATTAAATATTATGCTGAAAGAGGGTCAGCGCACGAACGGGGACCCTAGTCTTCTTGATAAGGAGACCTGCGTAAGCGCAGCAGCCATAACTAACTGAAAACTTGTGTTTGCATTATAGTCAAACGTTACAACCAGTTCATGATGTTTTTATCAATTTTTATGCTAAAAAAAAAACTGATATGAGTTGTTTGGAGTACTTTGGTCTTTCCCCGTTTAAACAGATGGGAGGCTGATCTTGTATAAGTGAATAGAACTGCTATGACTATGATATTATCCTGATGAGACACGTTTCTGCTCATGAGAGCCCCTCGTGGCTTGGAGGCCCAGTGCGGCCGTTTATACTGCATAAGGAACAGGCCTGGCCTCATTCCTCCTTCACCTATTTTCATACAGGTGGAGCTGATTCAGGGCAGGAGCAGGAACACTTGAAGCAGCCAGAGAGAGAGAGAGAGGACCTGAAATACATTAGAGAGTCAGCAGTGAGAGCTGAAATAAGCAGCTCTTATGTCAGGTGGGTTTCTTTAGTTTCTTTAGTGTAAATGTGTGAATAAAGGCTCTGATTTGAACCCCTGCTGCTGCTGCTGCTCTCTCTCTCTCTGTTTTCCCACAGTTATATTTGATTTCCCAGCCAGTTAGAAAGCAGTACAGCTCATCAGGGGATTTGGCCACTCTAGGCAGTAGTCGAATACAGTGGTAGAGGCGGAATAAAAAAAAAACCAAGACAATCAAACTGATATGCTGAGTTATTTACAGCAGCAAAGTTTTTAAGGAAATGTATTGCTTGTTATTGTAATTGTAACGTCTGATGAACTTTATTTAAAAAAACACACATGTACATTTTCATGGTACATAAAATAAAATACATGCCATATTTTAAGCCGTAGTCTAGTGCTGAAAACATGTTGATGGCATTTACAGTTCGCTAGTGCTGCGGTTAGCGGCTCATGCTAATGCTAATGATATTGCTGCTGCACCCAGCCTTAGTGCTGGAGAAAATTCACTAAAAAATCACCCTTAAACAAAATACTGGAAATCTAAGCTTATTGTAAATAAACGGAATCACTTTACTCACCCGGATAAACAGTTTTCAGAAAATAAATCTGTGCAGATTATCATCCAGCACTCGTTTAACTAAGAAAATGTTTTTTTTTTTTTTTTAAGAATTACAGTTTTGTTTACATAGGTTTAATAGGTTTCCTATAAGAAGGGAAACATGGCGACACCCTTGCTCACTTCGATGTAGGCATCCTAACTAGCGTCGCTTAATGTGCCTTATACAGTAATCCGGTGTGCCTTATGTATAAAAATAGATCAGAAAATAGACATTCACTCATAGTGCGCCTTATCCGCTGTGCCTTATAGTCCGGAAAACTGTAAAATGGTACTATTTTTGTTTTTCAGCTCCACTGATCATATAGGACACTCCGTAGTTCTAAAATGATCCTTCTTTCTCCCTGTTCTTTAATGATCAGACCCCAGATACAGATACAGCAGTGCTGCTGGAGTTTTTACCTCAGTGTCACTGCTGGACTACTGGACATTTTATATGGTGTGAGACCTTTACCATGCAGTGTAACATGAAAAACATTGTTAAAACCTTTTTAAAAATAAAGAGCATCCATTATTAGTTCTATGCAGCTAATGGCAGTCAAACAAAACTAGCCATTTTTTTTTTCTATGGCAATTGAATTTCCTCGCACGGATATTTCTATAGAATCCAGTAGTTGAGAACAGTTATTTCTATTAATCGTCAGCTAGAATTTCATGCTTGTGGAAGGTTGACCTTTATGTGTGACATTCCGGAGACTCATTTATTTCAGACGTGAGTCATAATTGAGAACAGTCAGGAGTGCAGATCCTCGTACGAAGCGTACTATTCGGAATAGTGAGTCATCAGCGAGTTCATTAAACGAGGTGACGGGCTGCTTTCACGTTCCACATCACGTCTACACCATGTCTATTTCACCCCCTGACCTGTCCGACCTGTTGGTGTTTGTGGTGGTGATTCGCCAAATGAACCCAATTACGTCGACGGCGTTCCGGCATAGATTAGTGATTTGATTAGTGGTGTGGTGAAAATCCTACAACCTGTTTTTTTCATTATTCACGCCAGAACCACGTTAAACACTTTTACACTATTTGTAAACAACAGCTTCCCTTTTTATTGATAAACTGACAATAATTTGGAATTATTTCTCAATCCCAATAATGCTGATGGTGATGATTCTTCTCTTTCTTTTTTAAGGTTACTTTTTTAGACATTGAACCAGCAAAGGACTGAAAAACCAGAAAAGAAATGACACATATATGAGAAGAATATACGAGACCAAACTGCCAAAACAGCATTAAACACTCTTTAATATGCATAATCTCACATATTATCCAATTAAAACCAATTAAGACTGTAGAATATGATAATCGCTATGATTTTAATGCGTCAGCCCAGACAGGAGTCCAGGGCTGGGTTTGGTTCCCAGTGCAGCGCTGGATAAAAGGTTTTGTTACGACAGCAACAATTTGCTTCATCATGACATCACAACGCCTTTGGGCCACATGGACAACAGAGCCTCGACTGACTACAAGTGTTCATTAATTTTCCCAACAGGACCCGACAAAACAATCGCTCAACTCTAATTCACCAGCGGAATTCATCACGACTGGTATCTAATAGGATTATGTGATAAACGATCGGTCTCAGGTTTTTCACGCCACTGAAAGTAATACTTTGGGGTGCAGCAGTTGATGCTGTAACCACAGATGCTGCTGTCAGTAATTTCTCACATGAGGGCAATCTGCTGCGTGTTCCCGCAGGACTCCACGACGGCGAGACAATGCCAAGTCCTTCAGTCTTATTAATCACAAGACAATAACGGTTATAAGATTAACTCATCATTTTAACCGGACTGTTCTATTCATCGTGTACGGTCAACAGGTTCAGTGACATCCAGCTGAGCTGAGATTTGTCAAGCCTTTTTCAAGAGTTGAGCCAATTTGAGTCAAGTTGAGTTGAGCAAAGCTGAGCCGAGTCGAATTCAGTTGAGCCAGGCTGAGCTGGGAAAATTTGAGCCCAGCTAAGTTAAGCCAAGCTGAGCTGAATTGAGTTGAGGCAAGCTGAGCTGAATTGAGTTGAGCCAAGCTGAGCTGAGAAAATCTGAGCCCAGTTGAGTTAAGCCAAACTGAGCCAAGCCAAGCTGAGCTGAATTGAGTTGAGCCAATTTGAGTTGAGCAAAGCTGAGCCGAGTCAAATTGAATTGAGCCAAGCTGAGCTGAGACAATTCGAGCTGAGTTGAGTTAAGCCAAACTGAGCCAAGGTGAGCTGAGCTGAATTGAGTTGAGCCAAGCTGAGCTGAATTGAACTTGAGCCAAGCTGAGCTGAGAAAATCTGAGCCCAGTTGAGTTAAGCCAAACTGAGCCAAGCTGAGCTGAGAAAATTTGAGCCGATTTGAGTTGAGCAAAGCTGAGCCGAGTCGAATTGAGTTGAGCCAAGCTGAGCTGAGACAATTCGAGCTGAGTTGAGTTAAGCTAAACTGAGCCAAGCTGAGCCCAATTGAGTTAAGCCAAACTGAGCCAAACTGAGCTGAGAAAATTTGAGCCAATTTGAGTTGAGCAAAGCTGAGCCGAGTCGAATTGAATTGAGCCAAGCTGAGCTGAGACAATTCGAGCTGAGTTGAGTTAAGCCAAACTGAGCCAACGTGAGCTGAGCTGAATTGAGTTGAGCCAAGCTGAGCTGAATTGAACTTGAGCCAAGCTGAGCTGAGAAAATCTGTGCCCAGTTGAGTTAAGCCAAACTGAGCCAAGCTGAGCTGAGAAAGTTTGAGCCGATTTGAGTTGAGCAAAGCTGAGCCGAGTCGAATTGAGTTGAGCCAAGCTGAGCTGAGACAATTCGAGCTGAGTTGAGTTAAGCTAAACTGAGCCAAGCTGAGCTGAATTGAGGTGAGCCAGGCTGAGCTGGGAAAATCTAAGCCCAATTGAGTTAAGCCAAACTGAGCCAAACTGAGCTGAGAAAATTTTAGCCAATTTGAGTTGAGCCAAGCTGAGCTGAGATAAGCTCAGTTCATCTCAGCTAGTGACCAGTTGACTTCTAATTCTCTCCGTTTTCTATCAGTTTTAATGGGCTATCTGAACAAAATTAAGCTGATGGACAGGTTTCAGTCTTGCAAACAATCATCAAAAATAGCTGGACTCCAGTTCTAAACCATTTTTCATATTTGTCTTTGACCAAATCCACCCCAGATCTAATTTTACCATCTCTAGTCTGTATCCTAATTGATTTTTCAATAATCTGGACAGCCAGGAACCACATGAAATCCAATGGAATCCAAATTCAAAACGCACTTTCTTAATTGGACCTCATTAATTCCAGAGTGATGGAAGTTCAAGGGTCCAAAAATAGGGCCAAAGGTTAGTTACTGATGCTGACCTTGTTACCACAGCAACCCATGTAGATACACTTGTGATGTCCAGTCTCATTCCATTGCATTGAAACTTGTGAAACAGGGAATGCTAGCTAACTAAATCTTCTAACATTGCTAACACAATGCTAGCATTTCGTCCAAGCTCATCCAACATCCCCAATAGGGCTCTAGAATGCCAGCGACTGGGCTCAACCTACATTGCTTTGGCGAAAGCATAGCCTGGCTAGTCAATAAGCAGATTTCTCAGTTGATTAGCCCAAGGGCAGAATGGTTCTGTAGCCCCAAGTATGGCGCTGAATCATGTCTATATAAAAAAAGCCACCAGAACGATTCTCCTCCACTGTCTGAACCGTTTGGTCCTGCAGTGGAAATGCGACCATAGTTTAACCCCGTCTTTACGTTTGTCTTCCTTTCCCTGGTCTCACTGCATGCATGTGTTCATCGTTATTATGGGAACCAGTGTCTCTCTGCATGCAAATGTGACTACAGTCTGCCCATGCAAATTGGATTTGGTCACTGATAATGTGAACACTGAACACCATGCAATAATCTGATTTGAGGAAAGAAAATCAGATTTACCCCACACTGTGAACAGAGGCTGAATGGTGTTTTTCAGCACCGCTGCATTGTGCGGTAAACAAACACCTTCTCAAGCCTATTTACATTTCCCAGCGAAATCAGTCAGTGGGTCTGAATGACATTGATGAAGGAGACAAGGCATGATGAAAGTGTGAGTAAAGCCCAGGTTAAACCCGTCAACGGAGGGGTTGTCTGATGGGTGGTAAAAGTGGAGACGTCCATGACAACAGAGTGAAAAGAATGATGATAAAATGCAATTTCTTGAACCAAGAGCTGAAAAACTCAAGTAAAAAGCAGGAAGTTCCAAGAAAATTGAAGAGGGGAGCCAGAAAACATGGAAAATGAGAGCAAGAAACAATGAAAAAGCCCGGGAACAACACTCATCCCAACAACAATGGGCAACAAAGGATTAGACCGAACAATGGGATATTTGTGCTGCCTTCAAGTCGTGTAGGAAAATGCATTTGTACAGGATGAGCGCACAGGAACAGCACTGGAATGTGGAATTTACTGGCTTAAAACTCATTTCATTTCTATAAGCTACATAACCCTACAACCGCAAGTCAGACAAGGATGGAACAGTTTGGAATATTGATTCGTCTGTCTCACCCCAATACACGTTTCTGTTGTGTGACGATACAGCTAATTTAAAGATATCATTCAATCGTTTTTTTTTTTTCTTTTATAATGTTTATTTGGTGATTCGGTGGTTGGGCAGTTTTACCACGTCAAAGCCCCAGAGTTTGCTCTATATCATAAAATCTGACATGAACGGCTTCTGTTTTGACCGGTGTTCTGTTGAGTTGTGCTGCCTTTCCAAACCATGCTTCCCGCAGAATCAACCGGAGATCCGATTTAAACCTACAGTTACTTACACAACGTAGCTAATGCTAACTAGCTCTAGCTAATGCTCTATAAACAGAAGCTGTAGGAGACAGTGTCATCGTCGTCTCTGCTCCAGCCCGAAGCCACGAACTCACTGGTTGATGTAGACACCTAACGTCTCTCTGATCAACTCGTATTTCTAAGGATTTCCTTTTACTATCTACAGACAATTCATGCTGAGAAACAGTTTCATATGCAGCATCATATACAACTCAAAGATACCTAAAGTAATTTCACAAAGAACAAAAAAAAGTGGATTTTAGTGGAAGAAGAACTTTAAGAACATAAGAACAACACTTGCCCCATTCTTTTTCCAACAGAATCCACAATTCACCATCAATACAAGCATGCAATTCAGCGCATCCTGCAACAGAACGCTCGGAAATCAAGCGTAACCGCCAATGCAAAGTCTCTGCTGCACTAGTGCAAAGGTTGAGGGCAGCTCCAGATCGCATTAGAAGTAAGAGCGTGACTTCAGCTCCATTTGCGCTTTGTTTCTCTCCAGGGTTTGCGACGGCGCCGCGCGCATCAGATCATATCACACCCAGCTCATTTTCTTTTGGGGAATGCAGAGGGGGTTCTTTTGAACAATTAACTTCACCTTAAAGCGTGGGAGACGTGAGGCGCTTTGAAAAATGACTTTAGAACAGAAATGAGCCAGATAGAGTCCCTCCTTATGATGCTGTCTGCAGATTACAGGCGTATACAGTGACTGATTCGCTACCTGTGTGAACAGCTTTTCATTTACTTCATTTCAAAACCTGTAGACGCATTGTTGTTCATGCATTCCTATTATAACACATGCTCTTCTATTATGAATTGCTTTTTGTATTCAGCGTACTGTACGTTCTGTGTGAACGGCAGATCCTTTTCCAATGATGTGTTTCAACGTCAACGACAAAACCAGCAGAATTGTAAAGGACTTTATCTTCATCCCACACAGAGAAACTGAAGAGCTCTCTTCATTTTTCCAAAGCTGTATATATAAAGTATACATAATACTTGTTGTTGTTTTACAACCCTGTTTTTTGGCGTCCGTATGTGGTGGGCTCACTGGTAATTTGAGGAGCCCTGCTCTGATTGGCTGACTTAAAGAATAAGGCATCACTCCCATAATTCATGTACCTTGCCATGAGCACACAGTCTCTCTCACAAGATAACACCTCACAACTCACACAGATGAGGGCTTTTTCCAAGCTATTTATTTGGGTGAGTAAAGTGCTTCCGTTTATCTACAGTGAGCTTAGATTTCCAATATTTTCAGGAACTCAGGACCCCTGATTGTTCCAGTGACCCAGAATGCTATTAGTTAACGGTTTGTTCCACATAGATAGTTTTAACGTAGTAAACACACAGACTACAGTCTGATATACTGATATCGCAAAAGAGCTAGCGCTTAGCATGGTTAGCAGCTAATGCTAATACTGCTCCAGCCTCTGTGCTGAAGATACTTCACTTAAACTCCTGTATAACGCTGTACTTCTCACGACTCCCGACTGGTGAAATTTATTCACTCTCGATTTTTGGGAAAGTGAAAGGATTTTAAGTGTGCTTTATAGTGCGAACAATTATAAAAGCACTAAATGGTAATGATGCAGAATTTAGCTTTAAATGGTCATCGAGGCTGTTGTTAATATAAACCCAGGCACGCTCAGTATGCTCTGTTTTCCTGTTTTCACGTGCAGCGCAGGCCGACGTAAGATGTTTTTTTCTGTATATTTCTGGAATGTTACCCCGCTAATAACTGTCGGATTTTCTTAAGTGACGCAGAAACACTCGGAGCTCGGAGCGGAGATAAAGCTGGGTTATTTATAAGACGTTTCCTGGAAGAGCTGATGGCGTGAACGGCAAACACTGGTGCTTTCTTCCTTCAGACGGGAGTGACCTCCCGTTAAGAGGCTGTAATGTTTGTTGCTGTCACAGGAAGAGGCAGCGATTCTGGAAATTACGCTCCAGAGCCGGAGAGGAGAGGAGTGAGGGAATTTAAGCCCTTTACCGTAACGTTCCCCTGTTCTCTCTCTCTCTCTCTCTCTCTCTCTCTCTTTCCTTCTCTCTCTCACTGTTTCTTTCTCTATCATTCTGTCTCGCTGTGCCAACAGTGTTAGTCTCTGTCCAAGCTTGAACGTTCCAGTGAGAACAAATTCCAGGAGAAAAAACTGGCAGTCAGCAAATAGAGAGAGAGAGAGAGAGAGAGAGAGAGGAAATGCAGAGTAAACAGCCTTCAGGGCTGTGTGTACGCAAGAGAGCGAGTGGAGAGAAAAAGAGAGAGAGAGAGAGAGAGAGAGAGAGAGAGAGAGTGCAGTCATGTTAGAATGGGTCCCAGTTCCAAATTTGTCCTCGGTGTTAAAGTGAATCCCTGGCACTGCCACACAGGCCTCCCGCCTCTAAATCCCATCCACAGTAACGATTGGCCCACGGTACCGCCCGTCGCTTAATCTCCTGTCGTTATTGGTCGCAGCTGGAGTAAACGGCCCGCTCGGTCAACTCTCCCCCGGCCGCATATTACTCAGATTACTCCGAGGTAAACAAACTATACGCATCCCCTCCTCCGGAGACCGCATTTCCCAGAGGGCCTTGCAGGAATAAACACAGCCCTCAGGGCGATATTACGGGGCCTGAGAGCGCAACCCACCTGCCAAGCGGCTAATTCAAAGTAATTTCCTCTAGTGCCTTGGCTTTCGGCCCCTGCCACTAAAGCCCGCCGCTCCGCTGAACCGCAGACGCCGAACCCGCAGGTTCCTGGGTGGAGCCGAGGCAGCTCTCAGAAGCAGCACGCAGCCAAGTCTGCAGAGAGTGGAGGGAGGTTAACATTCGAGAGGCGGCCCAATAAACATCCCCCGGCTGCTGGTACCGGCGCGCCGTGCCAGCCCTCCACCGCTCCAATCCCTCGTTCCCCGTGCCAGCCCCGTTACATAGTGCATGCGTGCATATTAATGAACTGCGATGTGACGACAATAAGCGTGTAGCGGTACACACAGAAGTTCACGGTTCTGTTCACGCTGCGGTACGCACACAGCTGTGGAGCATGCATGTGGACAAACATGCTAACAGACCCCCGGGAAAAAGCATGAAACAATGTCAGATGTCTGCAATATAATGCATATAATATAGCTGCACTTAAGGTAGCTGCTACAGCCTGCAATAGAAACATTAGCATGTTAGCACTGCGATATGCGAACGCAAGATTTTTGTAAGAAGATGTACTATAAGGCACACTTAAAATCCTTTCATTTTCACTGCTGGAGCAGAACTAGCATTAGTCGCTAACCAAGCTAAACGCTAGCTAGCACTTCCACCTTTCAGTAGCGAGTATATCAGACTGTAACCTGCTGCTAGACCATGCTAGCACTGCTGGAGCAGCATTAGTATTACTCGCTTACTACGCCAAATGCCCCCACCACCACCACAGAGCGCTGAGATTGAATTCGAAGAAAGACATGGCAACATCCCTGTTCCTTACTAGTGTCGCATCAAATGCCCCTATATTCCGGTGGACCTTATGTATGAAAATAGACGAATAATACGGTAATATGACACTGTATATAAATATATACTGTATGTAAAAGTATGTATATTAGACAAAACTAAAATTTTCCAAAGACCAACTTGTTTTTTAAAAAGAAAAAAATACAGTTTGTCACTATTAAATAAACAAGCCACTCAGTATATTGAGTCATATCATTTGTGGTAAAAAAATGGCCATTATAGCTTTAGATAAAGAGCATCCCTTTTTGCCTGGCCCATTGTATTTCCTTGTCTGTTACCGACCTGTTTTCGGTAGAAGTTGGCTACAAATTTGGAACAGTCTAATGAAGCTTTGTGATTGTTTTTTCCTTTCCTTCAAATTGAGCAGTGAACTTTGGGTTTCCAAGAAGCTGCGTCCTTCACATGAGCCTGAATCAGGAGGAGTATACAGTATATTGGGCAATGCTGATATGTACTGATATGCTCTAACCTCCAGGGTGAACGGCCGCTTGTACAGCTCCAGAGGCTAAATCTCTGAAACCAGAAGCCAGCTGTGATTAATGTGTTAATGGTTGAGTGTGAACACGTGCCAGAAGCGACTGATTCCAGATAAACAGATACAGTCACTGACCAGAAACAGGCCTAGCACACTTCCTGGGAAATGATCAAGAGGGCCTGCTGTTGAAATGAAGCAGATACATTAGTGAGAAAAAACTGGATTATGTAACTGTCCAATGACTCGCTGGCATTTCTTCAGGCCCATTGTACGTGGGATTTGTTAAACGCAGTGTTGAGAGGTGATGGGCCACATCTACTAATCGAGATTATGTACAGTAATCTGGTCGAAATTAAACACTTATAATCAGAGTGTTGAGTACACCCTCAAAAAGGGTTTTACTGAAGGGTTTTTAGTCGCCTTAAATCATCCAAAAGTACTCAGAAAACATAAGAAAGCTGAAGAGGTTGTTTGGTTCTTTGGTAAGTGGTAGCTTCAGTGGTTCACAACTTTCTAAATGGAGGTTCTACAAATCCAAGACTGTGTACTGTATTACAGTCATATTACACTGTCTCACCAACGTCATGGGTCAGCCATCACACTGATATATGATGGACTGGATGGACTGGTCCTGTCTGGGTCTAAGATTGGCCCCTTCTGGGCTTCAGATGGTTCTGCATTGATGGGGCCCATTTAATGAGAACTAGGTTCCAGTAGCACTTTCAACTAATTGGACGAATGAATACTGGTTCAGACTTTGGTCTGGAAAGTGCCTACAGAAGCCTTAATGTAGTTTATGCGTAGAATGTTTATCTGGTTGTTACTGGATTACTGGAAAAAAAAAAAACTACAATATTTAAGTTTATTATTAATTACAGTAATTTTAATGTAAAGAAACCCGCAAATATAAGTATTTTCCTTGTTCAAAGTGATGATTAGCACTATATTACCACAGTTTAATGTGTAGTTTCAATGTTTTATGGCTGAATTCTTTATAACAAGCATAGAAATAAGATTAAAGATTAAGTAAAAAAGCAGTTTGTCTCGGTAGCTAGCTAGCGCTAACTTTCCTGTTCCACTGCGTTTAAGGCTGAATGGAAAAAAATAAAACAAAAGCTAATCAAAGCTAATTTCAGCTCCTCATCAGAGAGGAATTAAGGCATAAAATGCTCTAAAGTTAAACAGTTAATCAGCAGCAGCTAGGTTGCTGAACTTTAGCGCTCCTGATGACGTATCCAGTGCTTGAAGGGTTGTCCCAATTTCTGTAGTTTTCTGCGGTAGAACGCCAAGCTAAAACTCATTCATTAATGCCATTAGTGGCGTACATACTCTCAGCATTTTGTTGGTCCAGTTTTTGTCCAATCTTTCCTGTCTTTCTGGAAAAGCAGAGGCCTTCGTACAGCATTTCCAACAAGGTGCTTCAGCCTGACGAGTGCATTTATCCTGATTTAGCTCATCTCCTATCAATCATCACATAAATCACATCATAAACAAAACTGCGGTTACCTGTAAGATGAAAAGTTTGCTAAAAAAAGAGCAATAAATGTCAATAATGTTTATTTCCGCGAATCATAACAGAGTGCGTTAGCTGCCGAGCGCGCCGTTTCACGTCACTCGTGTCCAGAGCTCCGAAGCAATATTCTTCTCCTTCCTTCCGTTTTTTTTTCTTTCTCTTAGAGAATTTGCTTAAACGTCATTTTAACTTCATTTGACTTTCAATGTATTCCGCTGAAGTTCTGAGTTAATAGGTTATTACCGCCACCGGCGAAATGGAATAACATATGAGGGGAACCAGCCGAAAGGGCCGCCGCGAAAATCTCCCATGTATCCATGACAACACTTCCTTTTCGGGAATTGCACGCCACGCCGCGGCCGGCGTTACGGAATTTTTTATCAGTGCATAATCTTCATTTCCTGAAAGCAGATGGGGAGTTATGATGGGATGTACACGGAAAGAAGATTGACTTCAAATATGTACACATGAATAAAATATAACATCAACACTATTACTGCCAAACGTGAGCGAACTGAAAGAAGAAATGAAGTTGATGTAATGGATTTTATTACAGCACATGATGTAAACATCTGAATCAGGAATATATATATATATATATTCAGTGCATGACTTTTATACTATAGAGCACGCACTGCAACAACAGGAGCAGCTACAGGAGCAGGTAGGAATTTAATTAAAATTTAATGACCTGCTGGTCAGGTGTATAAATAGCAAAATACACTGACATGCCAAAAAAAAAAAGTCATAGAATAGGAACTAGTACTGTGTGGTCTCTTGCACTGAATGTGGATATAATTTCTAGTGAGACACCGCCAGGCCTGGTTCTTACCATCCACTGCACTGTCCACTCTGAGTGGTAATGTCTTCTATGACGTATTCCGATAATACGTATGCAATAATAAAATCATTTTCATTTTCATTTTTTTTTTAGTCAGTGTTTCAAAATATTGTGATATTATTTTAGTGTCATATCGCCCACCCCTGTGTGTGAAGGTTCAATTAGCACAGTTCTGCTCTAAATATTGCAATGCACACAACATTATGGGAGACATACCAGAGTTCAAAAGAGGACAAATTGTTGGTGCACGTCTTGCTGGAGCATCTGTGACCAAGACAGCAAGTCTTTGTGATGCATCAAGAGCCACGGTATCCAGGGTAATGTCAGCATACCACCAAGAAGCACCAACCACATCCAACAGGATTAACTGTGGACGCTGTAAGAGGAAGCTGTCTGAAAGGGATGTTCGGGTGATAACCCGGATTGTATCCAATAAAAAACATAAAACCACGGCTGATCAAATCACGCAGAATTCAATGTGCACCTCAACTCTCCTGTTTCCACCAGAACTGTCTGTCACCACAATCAATTACTGTGCTCTAAAACCAGGTGTTTCACTTTCACTGTCCGACCCCTGTATATCTAAAACCACAACCCAAATCTGCTTTAGTTTGACGGTTTGTAATTTGTCTAGCAAATCCGTAAATCGGACATTTTGGAAGAGATTCTCTGGTTTGCGTGTCTGAAAGGGTTAAAGAATCTTCCGGTTTGCTGCTTGCTCAGAAAAGGAAACATTCTACAGCCCGGTTCTTCTGTGGCGTCACTTCAAAACCCGCGTTTTGGCAGCTTTGAGGGTGTAATGTAGCTTTGGATGCAGCCACTTCAGCTGTACGCACTCTCGCGCGAGGCCGGGGCGAGTACCTGCCGCTGCCGGCTGCGCTTCTTTTATTTATACACAAGCTGCGCCGAGGCGCTCTAAACTAGCTGGCTGTCTGGAGGGAGCCGGCGTGTGTTTCTTTCCCTGTGATTTAGTGAAAAAAAGGACGCGTGTGAGCTCCTCGAGACTGGAGACACGTTATGTCCTTTCCCTGACTTTGCCTGTCTAACTCCGGGTTCCAGAGAGTGAGCGACGCCAAGACGAGGGTGACTTTCATTCTCTCTCTCTATCTCTCCCTTATTCTTTCCCCCCCGCTCTTTCCTTCATCGCCCCCGATCTCTCTCTCTCTCTCCCTCCCGTCCTGCCTGTCTCCCTCTGTTTGAAGCTATACCTCTTATCCGCTGCCTCGCTACAAACCCAGCGCATGTACTGATATACAGCCAAGTCCTCAAAAGCACAACAAACATTACGCACCCGGCAGCAGCAGCAGCAGCCAGACACAACAACAGCCGCCGCCGCACAGCTCTCCCTGCCCAGAGTCCAGCTCTATATCACACCATCTCTTTACTCAGCAACCGCAAATCTGCTGTAATTAGGGACGGGCCTGTCGCTGTTGATTATATTAGCTAACACATGTTTAATCTGACGATTACCTCGCCAATTAGCGCTGCACCAATACTGATACCATCCTGAAATCAGCACCACTACTGGGGACTACAGTATCAGCAGAGACACTGAGGTGTTTAAAACCTCCAGCAGCATTGCTGCACCTGATCCACCTGTACCTGCAGAATAGATACGAACATATTTTTACAGCTTTCACACCTTATAAACCACCACCGTGCCAGTGCACTCACTACAGTGCTGGGAATAATCACCCAAATAGATAAAGCTGCTCTGTGGTAGATTCAAGAGCTAGAATCTATAGCTCTTGAATAATTAAGTCAGTGATGATATTGGTATCAGCAAATACTTAAAAACCCGGTGTTTGGTATCAGTATACGTAGAGAAAACGTAGTGTTGGTGCGTGCCTGTTGTCAATTAACCAAATCATCCACATTATCTTCAGGTGGCCTGTGATTATAAGCAATGTAAAAGGCAACTGGGTGCTTTAAAGGGCTGATCTGGCTCAAACTATGCAGACCATTTCAGATTGGTTTTAAATATATGTGCACCAGTTTCTGTGTTGGTATGACTAAGCATCCTGACTTTTGTCCATTTAGGTTTAAAAAAAAACAAAAACTGAGGCCTGTAAATTACAATGTAAAAAGTAATTGGGTGCTGTAGAGGCTGCCAAAGGCCAATCTGGTTCAAACTTTGAAAATAATATCATATTGTAATTTCAGGTATGTGAGTGCATTTCTGTGTTGATGTGACTAAAGCATCCTGACTTTTGTCCATTTAAGTTTGAAAAAGTGAGGCCTGTGAATTACGCAATGTAAAAAGTAATTGGGTGCTGTAGAGGTTGCCAAAGGCCAATCTGGTTCAAACTTTGAAATTAATATCATATTGTAATTAAAGGTATTTAAATAGAAATATGTGTTGATATGACTTTAGGTTCCTGACTTTTGTCCATTTAGGTTTGAAAAAGTGAGGTCTGTGAATTACGCAATGTAAAAAGTAACTAGGGGATGTAGAGGTTGCCAAAGGCCAATCTGACTCAAATTTTGAAAATAACATCTTATTATAATTAGAGGTAAGTGTGTAAATTTCTGTGAAGATGTGACAAAAGGTTCCTGACGTTTGTCCATTTAGGTTTAAAAAAGCGAGGCCTGTGGATTATACAATGTAAAAGTATCATCAGTAGGATTCTGTTATCATTTTGTATCATAGAGTGATTTATAACAATACCACTCCATCACCACGGTAATGCAATACATTAACATATACAGAAGATCAGGACTAGCAGGGCTTTGAGGGAATCTTCTCACAGACGTACTGATACTACTCAGAAATGCTTCAGCAAATGTCACAGCATGCCGAAGTCAAACAACAAATCTGTCTCCTACTGACACGCTCTTACACTGTTTTTTATCGACAAAATCTGCCAAGCTTATATTTAAACGAATTGCAGCAATTTACACAAAAATAAATAAAAGATATACATTAATGCAGCTCTGGAAAAAACGAAGAAACTGCTTAAAATGATGGAACCAATCAAACCACGCTGAACTGCTTGAATTTTTGCACCAGGAGTGGCAAGGAGTTATTCAAAAGCAGTGTGTAAGACTGGTGGAGGAGACCATGATTGCAAGATGCATGAAAAAAACTGTGATTAAAAATTTTTTGAACTCTTAAAACTTTATGAATATGAACGTATTTGCATTATTTGAGGTCTGAAAGCTCTGCATCTTTTTTGCAAATAAATGCTGTAAATATTTAATATTTTATCATTTTTTATTTGTAATTTTTGAGAAATGTTGTCTGTAGTTTATAGAATAAAACATATATAAAATGTTCATTTTACTTAAATATATACCTATAAATAGCAAAATCATTTTTTAAGTTTACACAAAGTTTACACATTTGAGGTCATTTTTAACAGCTTCTTTTGCACCCTAGGAACAAATGATGCAATATTATGCTAACGTGCTAACTCTGTGCAATCTTATGACAGAAACTAGGGGTTGGCGATTTGGCTCTAAAATGATATCAAAATATTTTAGGTATTAGTATTTTTGTGATAATGAGATTCTTAAAGATATAAAAAACTCTAAAATATTTTATTAATTTAATTTAGCAAAATAAATGTTAAAAAATATATAGAACCAATATGGCAGTAGAAACAAAATACAGTAACAAGACTTTTGTATGAAAGATGAATAAGTTAACAAAAGGTAAAGGTAATGTAACAAAATACAAAAGTGCAGAATATTAAGTGCATGCATATAAACTGCAAACACAAACAATAATACCAAAAAATACCCTTAAAGCTTTACAGTAAAGAGACTTCAAGACTGAATGGCACTAATATCACATGGATTAACATATGACATATATCATCATATGAATTTAATGTATTGTTTCAGAAAGGATACTATAAGGTAAGATAAGATATGGCACACGACTAACAACAACAGTCACATATTAATATAATGAGCCAACATGCATATCTGGTAATAACTGGAAAATCTGAACTGTGTAACTGGTCTAATGGGTCTATACTGGCACAGCACAGCACAGCAGAGCACAGTACAGTACAGAACAGCACAGCACAGCACAGCACAGCACAGAACAGCACAGCACAGCACAGCACAGCACAGCACAGCACAGCACAGAACAGCACAGTACAGAACAGCACAGCACAGCACAGCACAGTACAGTATAGTACAGAACAGCACAGTACAGAACAGCACAGCACAGCACAGCACAGAACAGTACAGCACAGCACAGCACAGCACAGCACAGCACAGTACAGAACAGCACAGCACAGCACAGCACAGTACAGCACAGCACAGCACAGTACAGCACAGCACAGTACAGTACAGAACAGCACAGTACAGAACAGCACAGCACAGCACAGCACAGCACAGTACAGTACAGTACAGCACAGTACAGAACAGCACAGCACAGCACAGCACAGAACAGTACAGCACAGCACAGCACAGCACAGAACAGCACAGTACAGTACAGCACAGTACAGCACAGAACAGCACAGCACAGCACAGTACAGCACAGTACAGCACAGCTCAGAACAGCACAGAACAGCACAGAACAGCACAGTACAGCACAGCACAGAACAGCACAGAACAGCACAGCACAGCACAGTACAGCACAGCACAGAACAGCTCAGAACAGCACAGAACAGCACAGCACAGCACAGAACAGCACAGAACAGCACAGAACAGCACAGTACAGCACAGCACAGCACAGAACAGAACAGCACAGCACAGCACAGCACAGCACAGCACAGTACAGCACAGCACAGCACAGCACAGAACAGCACAGTACAGTACAGCACAGTACAGCACAGCACAGCACAGCACAGAACAGCACAGCACAGCACAGTGTGAGTAACCATTTGGGCCGACAGTGGAAAAGAGGCCACTGCTGCAACCATTTCACACAGTGAGCCCATTTACTCCATTATACACAATGGGTCCAAATCTAACGGTGTGTACAGCCCCCTTTACACACACACACACACACACACACACACATACACACACACACACACATATTTTAGCTATTGCCCACCTCAGTACACCTGATCCAGTTACTCAGGGAATGTTAAACCCCTTTATGAGTTGGATCAGGTGTTAACTGCATTGTTCTATACAACAATGTGCATCATTACTGTCAGAACAATTCTAAATCACATCAAAAAGTTATGAAAGTCAATGTTTTGATCCTGATACAATATATACAATATAGCCTGTTTTATTTTTAATATTAGGCTAAACTAAACTTTAAATCATTTGAATCCTTTATAACCAGTCATTCCTATGTGATGAGTTTCCTTGATTTTACCAAATTGAAAACCTCTGGAATATAATCAAGAGGAAGATGGATGATCACAAACCATCAAACCACCAAACTGAACTGCTTGAATTTTTTACACCAGGAGTAAAGCAGCATAAAGTTATCCAAAAGCAGTGTGTAAGACTGGAGGAGGAGAACATGATGCCAAGATGCTTGAAAAAAAAAACTGTGATTTAAAACCAGGATTATTCCACCAAATATTGATTATTTCTGAACTCTTAAAACTTTATGAATATGAACTTGTTTTCTTTGCATTATTTGAGGTCTGAAAGCTCTGCATCTTTTTTGTTATTTCAGTCATTTCTCATTTTCTGTAAATAAATGCTCTAAATGAGAATATTTTTATTTGTAATTTGGGAGAAATGTTGTCTGTAGTTTATAGAATAAAACAACAATGTTCATTTTACTCAAACATAAACCTATAAATAGCAAAATCAGAGAAACTGATTCAGAAACTGAAGTGCTCTCTTATTTTGTTCCAGAGCTGTATATACAGTAGCTACCCACTTAACAAATTAGTGCCAGTTCCACCAGTAACTACTATTATATAAAATATTAATAAAGACCTATTTTAAAGTGCTAAAGTAAGATGAATCATTTGATCAATTTTCACCACTGATCATTAGCAAAGCCAGAAATTAGGTCTCAAATATGGCGGGTCCAACATAAACTCCACATTCTGGCCCATTTTACCCAACTTGACCTCAACACAGTTATGACACAACAGCAGCAGCTCTGGGACGAGTATCTACATGTATCGCCGGCGACAGGGTTAAACCAATCAGAGCAGGGCTTTCCCGAGAATCGCAGCACAAAGACACACATTGTTCAGATCAATTCAATTCAGTTCAATAGCGCTTCGCCACACTGTCCCAAAGAAGCTTTACAGGAATCCGGGTCCGGACCCCTAATGAGCGAGGGGGCCGAGGGAGGCAGGAGAAAACCTCTTAAGATCAGGAGGAGGAACCTCAAACACACAGAGCGCTGCGGCTAACACGCACAGTTTACTGCCTCTACAGATAGCTAACGCTAGCAAACCAGGCTAACAACAGCGGCGTGTGCTTTATTTATTTATATAAGGCCTCAGATATTCCCTTTCCATTCATATCCAGCTCCTCTCTTACTTAAATCTGTACCGCCTGCCCATCCTGAGCCAAAACAGCAGGCATCAGTAGCCTACTTTCACTGATCTCAGGCTTCCACCAGAGCACACGGACGAACCGCACGCTGAAAAAACACATTTCCTCAGATCGAGCATTACATCATGACCACTCTCTTGTATTTACACCTACTATTTTTAGTTTTTTTAGTTTAGGAGACTCTGTAGTTCTATTCCACGGGCAACTGTGCTCTGTGCAGCTTGATTTAGGGCTATTTCAGTGAGTCTTCGCTATCGTAACGACGGGGAAAGGATAAAGTATGCCTTGATCAGCTCGAAATGCTTAAAAGACAGATTGCCAAGATATCAACCACTAGAAATGTATCTAAACACAGTCACTTCCAGACCAACATGCAGGTATTTAAACCACGCAGGTGCAAGGTAGCAATGAGCATTGCGACACACTTTGCGCAGTGTGTAAGAGAGGGCCCTAAGTGTTATTCCAATAAATTGATAATGGGTCTACACCCATTAACTAGGATCATAATGTTATGTTTATCCAGTGTGTAACTCTGGTTCCAGCACATTAACAAATGAAATGGTCTGAAAGAATCACACCCGTCTGAGCTTCTGAGCTCCGGCCCGATCTCACTGGGAGAACTGGTGATCAGAACTGAGAGCATATTTGGCCTGGTGCTGTCCAGTTCTCTCCAGCACTCAGTGTACAGAGCTAGGCAGTGTGGACATTTCTTAGTTAATGGAAGAGAATTGGCAGCTAGTGATCTCCTCCAAATGTGTTTATGTGTCCAAAGGCGCTGTGATGTTCTGGCCATCACCCTCCCAGCACTGGTAGCAGTGTGTGATGGGGAGTCCAGGCTAAATTAGGAGGAAAATTGGGGAGAAAGGAACAGAAAACCGATATAAGCCTAGTTTTGCTGGACTGTAATTGGCTGCATGGAATTGCCAATAGTGTTTCAACAGCAGGGATGGGTTTTATACATATGGAATAACAGAGTGGTCTTTCTTTTAGAAAATGCATTTGTCTATTATATATATATATATATATATATATATATATATATATATATATGTACCAGTGTATGTGTATGTAGATCATATCGAATAAAATGCTTCTCTGGTGAGCTTTTGTTTACATGCCTCCCCTGTCTCTCTGTTGCTTGGCGTGTCCTTAGTTTTCGCCCGTTCTCATTTTTACGCTCGTTCTCGGACTCCCTATCTCCATATAAGGGCGTTTTTTTTTTTCCACCAGCAGCGTCACAATTCACTAGCCAGGGCTAGTTCACTAGTACTACCTGAATGGTCAAATTCATACATAAGGAGCACCAGATTATAAGACACACTGACGACTTTTGGGAAAATTACAGTGCAAAAAATACGGTAATATGTATTTTGTTTCTTTAAATCATGTCATTATTCAGTAATGATGCAAGGACCAATAAAAATGCTCCAAAATGGGTTCTACAAGTGATGGCAGGTACAGCTCTGGAAAAAAAAAAATTCTGAATCAGTTTCTCTGATTTTGCTATTTATAGGTTTATGTTTGAGTAAAATGAACATTGTTGTTTTATTCTATAAACTACAGACAACATTTCTCCCAAATTCCAAATAAAAATATTGTCATTTAGAGCATTTATTTACAGAAAATGAGAAATGACTGAAATAACAAAAAAGATGCAGAACTTTCAGACCTCAAATAATGCAAAGAAAACAAGTTCATATTCATAAAGTTTTAAGAGTTCAGAAATAATCAAAATAAAAATATTTGGTGGAATAATCCTGAATGTTTTTAATCACAGTTTTTTTTTTCAAGCATCTTGGCATCATGTTCTCCTCCTCCACCAGTCTTACACACTGCTTTTGGATAACTTTATGCTTTATGTCACTCCTGGTGCAGCTTAGCTTGGTTTGATGGCCATAGAAGGCTCATATTATCACCCACAGTGGACAGCACTGTGCAGTGGGTAGTAATGAAGGTGATTGGTGGTGTCTGGCTAGAATTGTCCATGAGAACAGAAAAGCAACTCTGACAGAAATCTCATTCATATTAAATGCAGAAGACCACGCCCACACACCCACAGTATCCTTTAGCTTCAACGAGAGCAGGAAAAGTCACCGGATACAAAAGTATTTGTATATATTGCAGGTTTTCATGCTGTTTCCATGACATCCTGCGTATTTACCTGCGAGTCCGCCTCCTCACAAACAGCGCAGAACGTTCTGCAGACTGTGGGTCTGGTTCGCTGCCTACTGTTGTAGTGTAAACATATTCACATCATACATTATAATCAATACATATTATGATGTATAGCTGGTTGTTATGGCTTATTAAGTCTATACACTATACGCTCGCTGGCTGTTGTTGTTCACAGGCTCCACCTAATTGGCCCAAGTACACCCAGAAAAAAGAGTTTTGTGATGTAATGTATCATAATAACTGTAAAATATATTATCATATATCCCAAAAACAGTGAGAGTTTAGTGTGATGTGCTAAACTGTTAATCAAAACCTCAGATTTACTGGTATCCCATGACTTTTGGCACATCTGCGTTTATTGTCTGTTGTTATAGTCAGGGGTATAACATAGTCTACATTTGTGCTTTCAATGTGAATGCTTTAACACATTCAATTCATCCGGGAACTGTACGCTTCCTGCCGCTGACAACTTTTATGTTGATGCAGATTTCATTTTCCAGCAGGACTTGGCACACTGCCCACACTGCTCCAAAAGTACCAATCGGTCTTATATAGTATTCTTATTTTCTGAGACACTGATTTTTGGGTTTTCATTGGCTGTAAACCTTAATAATCAACAATAAATGAAATAAACACTTAAAATAGATCAGTCAATTTTCACATTTTCAACTAAATTACTTAAATAAAGTTAACTTTCATTGATATTAAAATTGTTTAAGATGCACCTGGAAAAACAGAAATCACTAAGGACACACCCATCACATCAGAAACCCGTCAATCTTCATCAGACAGAGGGAGAGAGAGGTGTGTGTAAGTAGATTACAGCTGCTGGAGTTTCTGTAGAGCTTTAGGGAAGCAGCAGGAGAATCTGAGGGGGGCTTTATTAGGGGTGTCCAAACTTTTTTTTGTTGGGGGCCAGAAGGAGAAATATATTTGAAGTCACGGGCCACAGACTCTGTAATTAAACAAATAATGAAATATACCACTTTAAATAATACATTTTCCTGATTATTTCATTTACACACCATTTTACTTCACTTACTATCTTTATCTTTGACAGTGTTGTGTAAACTAAGATTTTTCAAATTGATGTTTCATTTCATGATGTCTCTAAATATTAAACTCCTTAATTACGGCAACTTTTAGACTCTTTGGCCCGTTTTTCTGTGCTAGAAATGCGCACTCTCTCCGCTTTTAGACTCTTTGGCCCGTTTTTCTGCGCTAGAAATGCGCACTCTCTCCGCTTTTAGACTCTTTGGCCCGTTTTTCTGTGCTAGAAATGCACACTCTCTCCGCTTTTAGACTCTTTGGCTCGTTTTTCTGTGCTACAAATGCGCACTCTCTCCGCTTTTAGACTCTTTGGCCCGTTTTTCTGCGCTAGAAATGCGCACCCTCTCCACTTTTAGACTCTTTGGCCCGTTTTTCTGCGCTAGAAATGCGCACTCTCTCCGCTTTTAGACTCTTTGGCCCGTTTTTCTGTGCTAGAAATGCGCATTCCTCCACTTTTAAACTCTTTGGCCCGTTTTTCTGCGCTACAAATGCGCACTCTCTCCGCTTTTAGACTCTTTGGCCCGTTTTTCTGCGCTAGAAATGCGCACCCTCTCCACTTTTAGACTCTTTGGCCCGTTTTTCTGCGCTACAAATGCGCACTCTCTCCGCTTTTAGACTCTTTGGCCCGTTTTTCTGCGCTAGAAATGCGCACCCTCTCCACTTTTAGACTCTTTGGCCCGTTTTTCTGCGCTACAAATGCGCACTCTCTCCGCTTTTAGACTCTTTGCCCTGTTTTTCTGCGCTAGAAATGCGCATTCCTTCGCTTTTAGACTCTTTGCTCGTTTTTTTGGGCTAGAAATGCGCGCTCTCTCCGCTTTTAGACTCTTTGGCCCGTTTTTCTGCGCTAGAAATGCGCACTCTCTCCGCTTTTAGACTCTTTGGTCCGTTTCTGACACCTAGTGTTCAAACTTTGAATCTCACATTATGAAAACCTGCTTAACAGCGGGCCAACTTTCATTCTATTTCTAAAATACCTCGCGGGACGCTCCAAAAAATAAACGGGCCGCAAATGTCCCGCGGGCCGTAGTTTGGACACCCCTGCTGTTTAGATATTTCAGTATGTGACAGGTTGAGTGGGTGAAAGGTCTGGGTGGGTGTGATTTCTGGTTGAATTTGGTCAGGTTTTTGATATGAAATGCTAGTCTAGAAGCTGTGAAAAGGCGGCGTGAACTTTTGATGGTGATGATCACCATGATCTTTATGCCAGAACTGATTCAGAAATCTATCCCAGGCATCCCAATCACCGCAGCTCTTCAGCTCGGACAGCTCTCCAGCTTCTGGCAGGTGGAGGATTTTGCATGAAAGAGCAGCAGCTAAGGATTGTCTGCGAGCGGCGTGAACAACTTTACGCTACAAATCTCAGATTGAACTGATTAGTATGCGCCGGCGTTAGACCCCCTTCTCCAGTCTTATTCAGCCGAGCGAACGCAGCTGCCATTATTCAGCTCCTCGACTCGAGCCCGGCTCGGCTCGGGAAGTGAAAACACCGTGCAATCTCACACTGGAACACCACCAATCTGAGTCCAAACAGTCCCAGTAACTGGTGCTGCTGAGAGTGGAATCATGGGGGTTTTCTGAAGGACCAACTCAGAGAATCCTAATTATCTTAAAGCAACAGTTTTGTCACAAAATCAAATTTACACTCAGTAGCCAATCAGCCAAGGCATGTTTGCTACTTTAGCTTTAGAGCTAACGTAGCTAACGAGTACTGGAAGATTTTATCCCACCAATTTAGCACTGCGCAAACCGCCTAAACCATCAGCACACATCTGCAACCACACTGGAATGGGGTTGAGATTCTACTGTGAACGAGTGGTCTGGAGAATATACTGTGAATTTTAATGTAATAAAAAATCAATCAGGTTACAAAAGAACAGTGGTGTTATTCGATAAAAAAATTATCAACCATATTCTGTGATTAACTGCAATTAATAGCACTTGTTTTTCTTAAAACGCAAGTTATTATAGAGGATATTTATATATATATATGTATAATAATGAATGTAAGAAATGTAAAAAGACTAGTATATACTAGTGGAGCGCTGGAATAAAGAACACATGATAAATTGGATAGACGAAACTTTTAAACATTTCTGAATTATAACTTAATTGGCTGAGTATAAAAGAGAGTTTTCACAGCTGTAGTTTTTATATTTTCTATGGTCTGGATGAGGTGATGAGTTTGTTTATTTGGGGCGTTTCTCTCTCAGTTTGGTTTGGTTTCACACAGGTACAAACCTAAATGTGCACCAATAAACCAGATAGCTAGATGGATGGATGGATGGATGGATGGATGGATGGATGGATGGATGGGTGGATGGGTGGGTGGATGGATGGATGGATGGATGGGTGGGTGGATGGATGGATGGATGGATGGGTGGATGGGTGGATGGGTGGGTGGATGGATGGATGGATGGGTGGATGGGTGGGTGGATGGATGGATGGATGGATGGATGGATGGATGGATGGATGGATGGGTGGATGGGTGGGTGGATGGATGGATGGATGGGTGGATGGATGGATGGATGGATGGGTGGGTTGGTGGGTGGGTAGGTAGGTAGGTAGGTAAGCAGGCAGACAGACAGACAGGCAAAAGGAAATTTAGGAATGTGAGCACATTGTCTCCTCTGATTGGTCAGATTTGTCTGGGGCTGGAGCAAGAAAGTAAATATAGTGAGAAGATTCTGTGTTTAAGTGTGTTTATCTGTGCAGGTTATTTTCTGTGTGGGAAAATATACATGAAATATATACATGGGTCCTGTTCTAATTATGTCATAAAAACACTGTAATTAAAGGAGAAGTCTGGCATAAAATAGACTTGTGTTGTAGTGAAACATGATAACGTGTTTAAACTTTTGTCAAATAGCCCACCTGTATTCACCCCCAGCATTGCAATATACAGGGTTTTTAGCCGATGCTAAAAATAGGATTACAATGCAAGTGAAAAAAACAAAAATCGCAATTTTTTTACACCATTAACAACAATCTCAAAGTAGCTCTACACTGTATTGGTAGAATTCTGAGTGACAAGCACAAATGATTAGGTAGGATATTCTGTGGAAAAGCATCAATTCCAGCTCTAGCTTGTTATTGGTGTTAAAATAGTGATTTCTTTGGCTGGGTAATTCTATGCCCCAATCACTAGCATTGTAAGCCTGTTTTGAGCATGAGTTAAAAACGTTGTATTTTGTAATTCTGGAGGACAATGGAGGTGGACTATTTGACAAAAGTTCATATATATATTATCACATTTCACTACAACCCAAGTCCATTTCACACCAGATTTCCCCTAATACAAATAATATATTCTTGCTCACATGCCAGAAATCATGGGAAAGTAACTAGAACTGTGTTCCAAGACTTCTGGCTCATTGAAGCTACTGTAAAGAACGTTGCACTGGCCTGTGGGATATGTGGGCGGAGTCTCCTGCATTGAATGTGGATCTGCTTGGTCTGCACACACGGACATTTCTAGCTAGATTCTACCAATCACCATCATTAATTAATGAAGTAATTAATTTCAATTCTGCTGTCCCATGACTTTTGACAAATTAATGTGTCTATGATCTTGAAGTGTACAAGTTAAAAAATATAGGAATTTTCTATTGTAAAACTGTGACGCTTCAATGAGCAAACATCTCAGAGCATCCTCAGAAAATCTAATCTGCAGTATGTTAATGTTTCAGTTTCAGTTAATTAGAGCATGCAATTTTATTATAAAAATATAATAATGTGTAAGCCACGAGCTCATACATTAGCCCCGATGTAAAATCTGCATATAGACATATTTTTTTCTAGAGGAAGGGGTGGTCTACTCTCCCTGTAGCATTGCTGAGTAGCATCACAGCGCTAACGCTCGGAGGAAAGCGCAGCGACTCGGTTCTGATACATCAGCTCACAGACGCAGCCTTGTGCTGATCAACATCACCTTTGGAGTGATGAGGAGAAAGAGCGCTGTACTCTACTCTACTGTACCCACCCAGAGAGAGAGAGAGCAAGGCCAATTGTGCTCTCTCAGTGCTCTGGCAGCTGATGGCAAGCTGCATAAACAGGAGTCGAACCGATGATCTCCTAAACATAGTGGCAGCACCTTAGTCTGCTTTACCATTCAGAGCCTCCCAGGCCAGATAGTATTGATGCAATGATATATATACATTGCGAAATAGCGATATTCTGTTCATGTTTGCATCCTAAATAAAGGCATATTTGAGTAGGCTAGGAGTTCAGCATTTAATTTTGGCAACATAATTTTGTTTAATGTGACAAGATTGGATTTAATCTTAATCCACAGCAAGAATGAAAAAAGGAAAGCTGTGATACTATTTGTTTTTTGTTTTGTTTTGGACAGCAACAATGGGTAATGCCCAGCGTGACCATTTATAAAACACATCCCCCTTTGAAAAACACTGGTGAAAAAACGAGAATCCCCGCGCCGCTGTAATTTACACCATGACGAGCCTTAATCTGTGACCCGTGCGATATTGACCCGTGCCCCAAACAACAAGGTAAACAAAAGAGAGCACCTGTAATAAAGCTGTGCTCTGTTAGCGATGGGTGGCCCGCCAAGAGCCATAGCATATTCCATTCCATTGTATGTAGTGATGCAACGCGCCTGCAATTTCTTTTCCTCGTCTGCTTCTTATTCACAGTAGCATGTGTTCCCTCTTGCCGGGCTCTTGCAAGGAAACTCGCCGACCTGAGAGGGGAAGAGGAAAGATCCTGGGATATGAATCCCGCGGCCGTGTGATCAGCTTCAATTCCACCTCTTACAGCTGCTCTCCTTTGTTGTGTGTTATTGGGAACGTAGCGCGCCTCAGGAGCTCTGCGTCCGTATAAAGAGTCAGTACTGTAAACGGAGGATTTCATTATACAAGAAAGAATCTAATAAATCAGATTTATTCCTGAATTCACAGCTTTTTTTCTGTCACTATTAGTGGTTATTAGTCACTTTACTGTATGTGAGATATACACACATTAAACCGCTAAAACAAATCTGCATCAAATTACTACGTGGATTTAAAAAAAGTACAGTATTATAAGATGCATTATGCGACACTAGTAAGGAACAGGGGTGTTGCCATGTTGCCATTCCTCCTAATTCAAAAACTAAGCTAAGTTAAGTAAACAACAAAAAACATTTTATTTTAAAGGGATGTTAATCTGCACAGATTTCTCTCCTGACAACTGTTTATTAGGGTGAGTAAAGCACTTCCAATAAATTTACAGTAAGCTCAGATTTCCAGATTTTCACTAAGGCTGGGTGCAGCAGCATTAGCATTAGCGGCTATTGCTGCCCGACAGTGCTACACTGAGAAACCCTGAGAAAGTGTTCCGGTAAGCCAGGGCGATATCAGCCTGTGGTTCATCCCACGTTGCTTGTTTTAAACAAGCAGACTACACTCAAGTATGCTCACCTCTGAATGGTGAAAGAGATAGTCATTAGCGTGGTTAGCGGCTAATGCTAATACTGCTCCAGCAGTGCTAGCCAGGATGAGCAGCAGGCTACAGTTCGATATACTCACCTCTTAAAGGTTCAGTTTGCCGTCCAGTCTCTGTTAAATAAAGAGATTTTCTATATTTCTATATATTTCTATATACAAATATTAAGAAATCAAATTCCACTATATCAGAATGTTTCTACCGTGGTCCTAAAAGCAAACTGAGAGATTTCCCTGCTTTATTTATTTTTCTTTTTTTTCATAAGTACTGCCACTTTAATGGTTCACTTTTTTAGAATCAATATTTAAACCAGGGTTTGGGCTTTAATGGGATAAAGTTCACCAACATCTCCAATTATCGTATCTTTTGGACGAGAAAGAAACACACTACACTGCGCAAACTCCACTGAACCAAAACTAATTACACTCATTTTGGAGTGAAACGTGAATTTCTCACAGTCTAGGAAAGCAAATTACGGTGTAATTCATCACAAAAACGATTGTCAGTCTTTCCAGTGCTTTTTTCCACATGAATAAAATCTATTACATGAACACAATTACAGTTAAAGTGAGTAAACTCTGGGACTGAACTGTGTTGACATAGTATATTTTATTCATGAGGGTAGGATGTGCACACTTGAATGGAATGAATAGGTAGAGAGTATCTGCAGAAAAGTGAGGCGTACATCATTTTATACGTGTGCATCATCTGCTCGATAATAAAACACAGCGCAGGGTAAATATCATGTGTATTGGAAAATGTTTTATTTAAAAAGCCAGTTTTCCTGTCTGGGTTTCCTAAACGCATTTACTCAACATTCTTTGCACACGTCTATGGGTTAGGATGACCTTAATGTAGTCACAAAGACCTGCAACAACATTATGATGGAACTGGCTCTCATCAGGACCGAAATGGAAAAGTAAAACTGAGGCAAGCCGTCAAAACAAAACTGTAATTCTCTTAATTTATCATAAATCCGTGTGTTATTTTCCATTACCTTTAAGAGGCTATTTTTCATTTGGTGCAGCTACCTGGACCAAAGGAAGCTAAGCTGCTCATTTACATGGGTTATATCTGTGTTGATAATTCACTGCCAAGATAGCAATGAACATCAGACTGTTGACACATCTGTCTAGGTTGTATTCAGTCAGTGGAGCACCTGTGTTTTCCTTTGCTAAGATAGCAATACGCTAGAAATTTACCCAAACACTCCTCACTTCCAGACCACCAAGCCTGGACATCAGCAATATATATATATTTATAAGCGACTTTGCTATTCTAATTATGCATAGGCAAGGCATTAAAAAAGTCTGTTGGCAGGGTGTAAGATAGATAAAATATATAAAAGTGCTTTGCAAAAGTAACTTTTCAACCTTTTGCCACATTTTAGGCTTCAAACATAAAGATATGCAATTTAATTTTTTTGTGAAGAATTAACAACAGGTGGGACACAATCGGGAAGTAAAACGAAATTTATTGGATATTTTAAACTTAAAAAAAAACAAACAAAAAAAATGAGGCGTGCAATATTATTCAGCCCCTTTACTTTCAGTGCAGCAAACTCACTCCAGAAGTTCTGTGAGGATCTCTGAATCATCCAGTGTTGATCTAAATGATTGATGATGATATAGAATAGAATACATCGAGTCTCCCTCTCCGCTTTTAGACTCTTTGGTCCGTTTTTCTGCGCTACAACTGAGCACCCTCTCCGCTTTTAGACTCTTTGGCCTGTTTTTCTGCGCTAGAAATGCGCACTCTCTCCGCTTTTAGACTCTTTGGCCCGTTTTTCTGCGCTAGAAATGCGCACTCTCTCTGCTTTTAGACTCTTTGGCCCGTTTCTGACACCTAGCGTTCAAACTTTGAATCTCACATTATAAAAACCTGCTTAACAGCGGGCCAACTTTCATTCTATTTCTAAAATACCTCGCGGGACGCTCCAAAAAATAAACGGGCCGCAAATGTCCCGCGGGCCGTAGTTTGGACACCCCTGCTCTAAACTTTTAGCTCAAACAAGGAGAAGACTGATCAGAGATGCAGCCAATGGGCCCATGATCACTCTGGATGAACTGCAGAGATCTACAGCTGAGGTGGGAGACTCTGTCCATTAGACAACAATCAAAAATTTCACTCTTCAGACACTCTTCAGACAAACCCCAATTCACTTGCAGCTGCAATCACAGCAAAAGGTGGAGCTACAAAGAATTAACGCAAGGGGGCCGAATAATATTGCACGCTTCACTTTTCAGTTTTTTATAAAAAAAAAAAAAGTTTAAAATATCCATTAATTTCCGTTCCACTTCACGATTGTGTCCCTTTCGTTGTTAATTCTTCACAAAACATTACAATTTCATATCTTTATGTTTGACGCCTGAAATGTGGCAAAAGGTTTAATTTTTGGGTCTGAATACTTTTGCAAGGCACTGCATATAGAAGCAGCTCTGTCACAGAAGGACAGCTGGTAGTCTCCAGATTCAGGGTCGAGGCGTCTGAGGCTCAGTGATGTGAGGGGGGACTGAAGGTTATCTCATTTGTTTTGATACAGAAGAAATGCTGTATCACACAGCTGAACACAAGTCATGCTGCTGGCTGGGTCTAGTGGAGTCCACGGCTTGATGGGTCAGAACTGTTTTGACTGCACGAGGGGGACATACATAATACATGACAGGTGGTTTTAATGTTATGGCTGAATGGTGATTGACAGTTATACAATAAGTTCTGATTTTACGCTATTCATGCCAGATGTTTTCCACATGAATTCAATATATTACATAAACACAATTAAAGCTAAATCCTTACGTTTCTATTTCAGTCTTTGTGCCCTATTTCGGTGAGCTGTTTTGATCTATATTGCAGGGGTCAATTGTGCCTGGCACAGCTGAAATTAGGGCGCGTGAACTTGTCAGTTTACGGGTAAAAAACATAGTTCATCCTGCAAGAAAGGAAGCCTTAAGTGCAACGATCTAACGCTCGAATCTAACAAGAGTTATTCCTGAACAAATAAATCATCCCACCAGTAGGGGGCCCGCTTACAAGGCACGAAGAAATAAAGAGCATACCTGTCAAGTCTCCCGTTTGGCCGTTTTTACTCCTCTTTCCGTCCTCCCTTATTAGTATTTCCTGTGTTATATTAGAATTTTCAAAACTTTATTATTGAGGAGACAGGGCACTGACCGCTCTGTGTCTCTTAACCAATCGTGGTGCCGGTTCAAGGAGAAAGTCCCGCCTTTCAGGAGAAACAGCCAATCAGCTTGCTGGTTTTGCAGAGCGCAAAGGAGGGTCAGTGTGGGGAAGCCCCGCCCCCCTGTCGCTGTGAGTTCAGGCAGCTAGTCGGAGCAGCTGATGTTAAAACAGATCTGGATATACGGAGATTTTTCTAAAAGAAAGCTAACGGTAGGCTAATCATGTAAAAACTGTGATGAGATTTTTCAGATTTTTCTGTTTGTGGCGTGTTTGCAGAAATGGCTTCTCCATACAGCTTCTCCTTGTGTAAAGTGCGCTGTATTGTTGAGCGATGCACAGTGACACCATCTGCAGCAAGATGATGCTGCAGCTCTTTGGAGGTGGTCTGTGGATTGTCCTTGACTGTTCTCACCATTCTTCTTCTCTGCCTTTCTGATATTTTTCTTGGCCTGCCACTTCTGGGCTTAACAAGAACTGTCCCTGTGCTCTTCCATTTCCTTACTATGTTCCTCACAGTGGAAACTGACAGGTTAAATCTCCCCTTATCCTTATATCCTTCCCCTGAACAACTATGTTGAACAGTCTTTGTTTTTAGATCATTTGAGAGTTGTTTTGATGAGCCCATGATGCCACTCTTCAGAGGAGATTCAAATAGGAGAACAACTTGCAATTGGCCACCTTAAATACCTTTTCTCATGATTGGATACACCTGGCTATGAAGTTCAAAGCTCAATGAGGTTACCAAACCAATTCTGTGCTTCAGTAAGTCAGTAAAAAAGTAGTTAGGAGTATTCAAATCAATAAAATGATAAGGGTGCCCATACTTTTGCACCGGTCAAATTTTGGTTTAATGCATATTGCACATTTTCTGTTAGTACAATAAACCTCATTTCAATCCTGAAATATTACTGTGTCCATCAGTTATTAGATATATCAAACTGAAATGTCTGCTGCAAAATGATTCAGATTAATAGGGGTGCCCAAACTTTTTCATATGACTGTATATAACAACATGCGATACAGATATAATATGCTGTGTATGTTTAATTAATGCAAAAATGATGCACATGCTCAGATCACGTCATATTAGCACGTCGCATTATTCACCACACCATTAGAACAGCTGAGCTGTAGAACAGGAGGGCAGGGGCGAGTGAAGGAGTGCACTAGGAGTGAAGGAGTGACTAATAGGTGCTCCACTCATCAGGTCCGTCTAATCGGCTTTTCTGTGATCCATTACGCTGCATTATTTATGCTAAACAGCTCTCCTGTTCAGGGACAGTCATTACACGGCTTCCTCTCAGCACTTCTGAAAGCCATTACATAACACACACACACACACACACACTCTCACACTAACACACACACACACACACAACATGCTGTCTGCTGCACATTCATAAAAATCACACATGCACAAAAACACTACCTATTGACATAGTCTTCTGTGCAGCCCACACACATACTCCAGCACACACTCACACAGTCTCTCTCTCTCACACACACACACACACACACACATATGCACACTCTCATTCATTTTTTTCCAAATCCATTGGAGAAATCCAAACATTGACATTTTACTCCGCACTACTGTTCAATAAGTCAGGAAGTCAAATCTGAGGGAAGAGTAGTTCTGTTGGAATCGACCGCGTCGTAATGGAATAACAAAACCGGCCCTACGGTCTAAGCGCTAAACACAGCCCAGCTTTAATTCACTTATTTCTTATTTCTAATAACTTCTAAAGTCTTCCACGTTTTAGGTAATAAATAGAGTATGAGACATAACATAAAAAAAAAAATTAAAACACAATAAAAATACTCTAAAAAGTGCGTACACACTTTTTACAAAAAAAAAAAACACACAAACACACGTCATCCTACAATTAAGGAAATGTCACATATTGCTTAAGTGTAGACAGATGGTCCGTAGCATATCGTCGCTGTCCAATGAAAAACAAGTATCTCCATTTTTGTCGATTTTTAGTTTACTACATAATTTAAACAGACAAACTGTCCCTCACACTGCGCCAAAATGTCTTGATGAACGGACCAATAGAAACTCTTCTTCAAAGTGACCTGAAATAAACTCTTTTTACATTCACTTGCATTGAAAGTTCACGAGGTTTTTGGAGCTGTTTTGGAGATATGACAGCTCTGATTCTACTTGCTAATTAAATTGGTTTCACTTTAACTAATGATGGCATGTTTGTGCTTTCATTTCACTGGCAGAATTTTTATTTTTTTTTGTTTTTTATTTTCTGTGAAATGGTGAAATATGTCACTAGGAGGCCAGCTAGCTTTCAACAACTCAATAGCCCAACCACTAAACAGAGATCAGCTTGATCCTTGCAGGGATTTTAATTTGAAATAATAAAAACAGGAAGAGATGGAGATGCATGCAAGCGCTTCATGGCTCTGAGCACTGTAAACAATGCCCTACACAGCTTTCATTTAATAATAAATAAAAGCCATAATAATTAATTCAAGCCATATGGAGACACAACAAGCCACAATAGATCACATGAGCGAATTTTGAAACAAAGAAATGCAGGCAGTCTTTTGGTAAACGAATAAATGCTAACACTACTGTGCTAGCCCTGTACAGGTTGTATCTTTTAGCTGGAAAACAGACAGTTTGTGACGTAGTAGTTACACTAAATATACAGTAACCTGCCTGAAGCTGAAGTAAGTGCAGCTGGATTTAGGGCATGATGGTTGTCTTTGGTATATTGAGGGCACAAAAAAATTGCCTTGTGTCGCTCGAAATGCGCAAAAGGCATGAACTAATTATCTTAATTGATTATGAGTGTGTTTTGGGCTTAGCGTGAAATAAACCAATCAGTGTGTCAGTACTAATTCCCTTTAAAAGCCAGGTGAGCTCTGACTTTGGCATGTTCGTATCTTAACAGCACGACGCTTTACGCATCTTAGCAAAGAATACTGGCCTAAATTTTGTAATTAAACAATTGTTAACAGCTTTATACACATTACTAGTATAAGCCACACAAGGTAACCTCAGTGTAAAATGATTTTTTGATTTGTAGGCCAGCAGAAATCCATAATTCAGTGTCTGTCTCGTCTTTACAAACAGGATTTTTCAATGTTTACATTTTAAGTAATAAGTACTGTTATATTTGTGCATAACATTGTGATTCTGATTGATTCTACATGTCTAATTCGGTTTTATAATAAAGTAAATTAAAGTTAAACTAAAATATTGCACGGTACTCTATATAGGTTATCAGTGGTTCTCAAGCTGTGGTACCATTACGACTGGGTGGAATGTAAAGGATTTCATGGTGGTAATCCAGATGACCTCAGAAAATGTAATGCATGTACAAAAATATGAATAACTGAAATCTAAATAGTTGTAACCTCTTATTTTCCAAACATCAGGTTGTTTTTGTTTAGTGTTTAACATGTACAATTCTTTACAGTTTCATAGGCCCTCCAATTAAACCCTGTGGAACACCACCATTCACAATAGTTTTGGTATTAGTAAAATAATTAGCAAAATAATTAGCCTAGGGTTTAAGTAAATGTAGTCCACTACATTGTCTCACACTGTTATTTCCTGCTGTCGCAAGCTGTTTGATCGTGGGTGCTACACTGCTTTAAAAGTTTGAGAAAACCACTGTAGTATATTAAATACTCTATATGGTAAACTGTGTCTGTACATTGTGCAACAGCATCTAAAAACCAGTGTGTAAATGATATATACGCACACATCAAGCAGATCAAGAACATTTATCTAACATAGCTAACAGAAAACAGTTTTCAGTGTTATTTTTTTTTTATCACTCGTCTCGTTGCGCTGGGTTGGATGTTACTGTGGGCTAGCGGCGGCGGCGGCGGCGGCTTGTTATGATATCTAAATTAACGACAGCTTCAGTGCCCGTCCTCCAGGCAGCTGTAAAAGCAGGAACATCTCTCTAACCTTACAGAAAGACATTAGCCATCCGTTTTCATTACTATGGTGCCCAACCACCATTAGTTGCTATCGATTTTCTTAGTATTTTGTCAGCTTTCAGAACACATTTTACACCTCCTGGTCATTAAAGAGCCAAAATCACAGAAAAAAACGATATATATATTTAGTAATACATATATGTATGACTAGAATTGTTTTTCTTGGGTAAACCTATGATTAGCACTATTGAGGTAAATGTATGATTAGAATAGCACTGCTGAGGTAAATGTATGATTAGAATAGCACTGCTGAGGTAAATGTATGATTAGAATAACTCTGCTGAGGTAAATGTATGATTAGAATAGCATTGCTGAGGTAAATGTTTGATTAGAATAGCTCTGCTGAGGTAAATGTATGATTGGAATATCAATGCTGAGGTAAATTTATGATTTGAATAGCACTACTGAGGTAAATGTATGATTCAAATGGCACTGTCCAGGTAAGTGTATGATTAGAATAGCTCTGCTAATGTAATCACATGATTGGAATAGCTCTGCTGAGATACTTTTATGATTCAAATAGCACTGCTGATGTCATTTTATGATTTGAACAGCTCTGCTAAGGTAAATGTATGATTAGAATAGCACTGCTGATGTAATTTTATGATTTGAACAGCTCAGCTAAGACAAATTTAGGATTAGAATAGCACTGCTAAATTAAACGGATTATGCTTTATTGTTACATCAGCTGAGATGTAAAAAGAAATTTTAATTGTAGATTTGTGATTGGTTTCTTTAAAACAATGGATATTTAATTTCTTGTGGGGTAAAAGTAGTTGCAAAATAAATCAACCCACGAGAGAAATTGTTTTTATTCAGTCACTTTTGACCACATGGTTAATTCTGGTTGTTGTTCAAGTTTAAAAAAAAAGTGCACTGTGATCACATGATCTCACAGCACACACACACACACACACACACACACACCCGCATGCAGAGCATGTGTGTGAGGAGCCCCATCATTAAGAGCAGTAGAGGATCCATGTAAGTTACAGGAGGTGCAGAAACAACACTGAGATCCATCCCACACAGACTGGGAGCGAGCTCGAGGAAGACCAATTAGCATCAGAGCAGATCCCAGCACCACTTCAACCAGCCGACACCAGCAGCGTCAGTCACACACACACACACACACACACACACACAATTAGGAGCGGCCGATACAGACCTAAAATAATATCACAATGTTTTACAGTATTTATGCAAAAGCAGCATTCTTGGTGATATGACTACTAATTTTACTACATTTTTTTATAAAATGTAACAAAATAATATCAAAATAATATATTGTAGCAAAAAGTCTAAGAAAAAACAATACTTAATACATGCACATACAACTGTAAAAATTGTTTTGGCTGGAGGTCATGAAGAAGCTTTCTATCGTTCTAGGACTTCTCCCTCTTCTTAATGATCTTTCTTCATTTACAGCACCCAATCAAGTGAAACCATTTATTTTAATATCAATAACCATCGCTAAAAGAGTAATATTGTTGAATTGGACAGATAGAACTCCACTAAACAATAATCTCAATTAAACATTAACTTAATCTAAATCTTAAAGACTTAATCTCCTTACAGATTATTGAAAATTGGAGAGACTCAAAGCAAATCTTAAAAAAATAAATTAGATTATTTGAAGAAGCCTGGTCACATTTTTTACAATACATTAAGAGCTGACTTCTCTGTTTACGCTTTTATAATTGCTCGTTTTTGTCTTATCTAGTCTGTCCTGCCATGTTTTTTTTTTCTTCCCTTTTTTGGGTGTATGTATACAGGGGTTGGAGAATGAAACTGAAACACCTGGTTTTAGAGCACAGTAATTGATTGTGGTGACGGACAGTTCTGGTGGAAACAGGAGAGTTGAGGTGCACATTGAATTCTGCGTGATTTGATCAGCCGTGGTTTTATGGAGTTTTTCGGATACAATCCGGGTTAGCACCCGAACATCCCTTTCAGACAGCTTCCTCTTACAGCGTCCACAGTTAATCCTGTTGGATGTGGTTGGTTCTTCTTGGTGGTATGCTGACGTTACCCTGGATACCGTGGCTCTTGATGCATCACAAAGACTTGCTGTCTTGGTCACAGATGCTCCAGCAAGACGTGCACCAACAATTTGTCCTCTTTTGAACTCTGGTATGTCACCCATAATGTTGTGTGCATTGTAATATTTAGAGCAGAACTGTGCTCTTACCCTGCTAATTGAACCTTCACACTCTGCTCTTACTGGTGCAACTTAGCCATGAAACCTAAAATCCCACACTAAAATGATGACAGGTGTGTCAGTTTCATTCTCCAAACATTGCATATGTGTAATGCTAAATAAAAAATAATAATAATAATTTTTTGAAACATTATGATTGTACTGTGAGATGGTATATTGTGAACAGTACGATACGTCACCCCCCTACCTCCAGTACAGTAACCTGCGCCGGTGCACGGCCGGTTTCTTATTTCTCCTATCCCCCAGCTCTGCACATTTCCTCTGATTTCCTGCTCCAGCACATCATGATTCAGCTCATCAGCTAATTGTCAGGCCCTTCTCGGGCTGAGTCAGAGGGTGGGAGAGCAGAAAATGCGCAGTGCATGGAGTCCCCGCGCCCGAGCTCCAGAAGCACGCTAATAAATTATTACTGTAGCCTTGTGTTTCCCAGTCGTGATGCTGGAACAGAGAGCACTCGGATTCAGAGAGAGAGAGAGAGAGAGAGAGAGAGAGAGAGAGAGAGAGAGGACGGCCTGCAGCGCACGCTGAGCCTGCATTGTCTGGGTGAAGTTAGCCCTGCACAGTACGTACATCAGCGGCCATTATGATATTTGCTAATAAACAGGAAACAGAACTGATATAATTGCTGCAATATTTGATACAGCTGATAACTGCGACCAATAATCTACTATTCTATTATTAGCATGTGCACGCTCTGACGCATAGGTGCAGAGGTGGGCTTCTTCTTTTCCAACAGATGGGAGGGAGGTGCAATAATAACGGCATCTTTCTGAAATCAGCAGGTTTACAAGACATAAAATCTATTTTCTATTTTAGTATTTTACTATGATTGTAGCCTTGTGATTTATATGCATATAATAGTGCATTTAAAAAAAATGCATCACTGAATATCATTAAAAAGTTATTTTATTTACTTTAATAATTCAGTTCAGTTCATATGAGTGAAGCTCATATATTATATAGATGTGTTTAACACAGAGTGATCTATTTTAAGCGTTCATTTATTTATTTTATTGTTGATGATTACGACTCACGGCCAACGAAAACCCAAAAATCAGTGTCAAGTCCTGCTGGAAAATGAAAGCCCCCACTCTATAAAAGTTGTCAGCAAAGGGAAGCATGAAGAGCTGTAAGATTATGTGGGGAAAACAAAACTGCACTGAAATAAGATTTGATATAACTAAACTATAAGAAGCATAATATTTATAAAATAACAATATGGTAGGATTAATATAAAAGGTAAAGTGATTAAAACCTTAAATAACTTTTAAAGCATTTTGGTGGATTTAAAACAGGTCTTCAGACTCAGGTAAGCTCGGGGAATGTGTGGACTGAAGGAAACTTTTCAATTCTGTACAGGAATCAATACACTTTTATTATTTATGTATTATGTATTTTTTAGTGTTTTTTATGGTCACTCAGCAAATAACATATTCTGCAGTATAAGCAAGATTTCTGTACTGTATATCTATTCCACTGTAAATACACGTCACAGCGATATGGATTAGGGGTGGGTAAAATGTCGATATTGATATCCTGATATATCGTATCATTTTTGCTTGTGTGTGACGTTAATTATGGATAATTTTTGGATTTTATGGATATGTTTCTCTACGGTGGTAGGAACGAACGAAATTCAAAAGAAACCAAAAGTTCAGAGAACAGAAGCTTGAGGATGTCACGCCTGGCGCTAAAAGTGCTCTTTATATCTCCCACACTTAGCTCTGCCTGCGATCTCCAGTCTCCGGACTACATTGCCCAGGATGCACCTTACGCTGACATCATCACACCCAATCCCGATCACATGACACAGCACATGACACTTCCAGGAAGTAGATCACCTGAATCCTAATCAGCTGTGTTAGGCCCTATTTAAGGGGCTCGGTTCTGCCTGTCCTTTGCTGAGTGTTGATTTATTGGTTTATTCTTGTACAATGTGTTTTCTTGACTGTATTTTTGATCTCTCATCTCTTTGTCTTCTACTTTTGTAAATGAAGTATATTTAGATTTCTGCCCCGCCCTGACAGAGGACCTCGGACCGCCCTGTACAGTATGTGATAGGTCCTAAGAAATGCTAATAGCCAATCGGGTTAGAATGTCGCAATGTTAGACTCACTCGTCAACCTACTAAAGATACTGCTTCATTACTCCATGTAGTGGCGCTATAATCTAATGAACAGGGTTAATAAACCTGAGGTGAAGGCTATTGGTTGTTAAATTCTGTCAGACTGAAGCCAAGAAGTAATACAATAATAATGAATGTTTTATCCTCTTCAGTAATACAGAAGTTATAAAATATCGTAGAGTATTGTCTTGCGATAAATCGATTATCGCCGAATCGCAGTATTATCGTTATTATTATCATGGGCAACGTATCGTGGTGACAACATATCCTGAGATGCCCTGTGATTCCTACCCCTAGTACGGATATTTAATATTGATATAAATGATTGTTATCGCTCAGTTCCAGCAGGAATGCCCCACCCCCCAAACAGAAGGAGCCCCAGCAGACGCAGCCTAATAATAAGCTTCGATTTTTCACGCCTGCCTTTAAAATGACCTTCTGGTTGTGCGGCAGTCTGTCCGTGACGGAGCTCCAGATGTAGACGCCACATGTTAAGCAGAGGACGCGTGTCAGAGAGCCTGTAGCCGAGGCCTCAGTCGACACGGCTCAGCAGACCTGAGACGCGGCCTGATTGGTTCCGGTAAGGCTGCTGGGTGGGTAAACATGGATAAGCAGCAGCAGGATTGGTTTCGGTAGCGCTGGTGGGTGGGTTAACATGCTCTCGCGGCGGCTTGATTGGTTACGGCGGGACTTTGTGGAAGCGTTTACCAGGGTAAGCGAAAGCGGCTCAACGCCAGAGCGCAGCACAAACGAGCAGGATGACTCGCGGCGTATTTACATAGAGGGGGCAGGAGGAGTGCGAGAGAGATTCTGGGTGGTGTGTATGTGTGTATGTAAATGTGTGTGAATGTGTGTGTGTGTGTTTGATCCTAATTTGCAAGTTATACAAAATTTATCTCCGCGGTCGGCCCTTAAATTCCAGGCTTATTTATCCACTATTAGATTAAAAGGAATATTCCAGTCTATTTAAACCCTTAACTCTCAGTCAGCCAAACCTGAACAGACTTATAATAGACTTCAATGGGTAGTTCACTGAGCACGTGGCCATTTAATTCTATTAATGATCAACATTTACTTCACAATATACAGCTCTGAAAAAAAAATAAGAGACCACTTTTAGATTTTACCAAATTAAAAACCTCTGGAATATAATCAAGAGGAAGATGGATGATCACAAACCATCAAACCACCAAACTGAACTGCTTGAATTTTTACACCAGGAGTAAAGCAGCATAAAGTTATCCAAAAGCAGTGTGTAAGACTGGTGGAGGAGAACATGATACCATGAAAACTGTGATTAAAAACCAGGATTATTCCACCAAATATTGATTATTTCTGAACTCTTAAAACTTTATGAATATGAACTTGTTTTCTTTGCATTATTTGAGGTCTGAAAGCTCTGCATCTTTTTTGTTATTTCAGTCATTTCTCATTTTCTGTAAATAAATGCTCTAAATGAGAATATTTTTATTTGTAATTTGGGAGAAATGTTGTCTGTAGTTTATAGAATAAAATAACAATGTTCATTTTACTCAAACATAAACCTATAAATAGCTAAATCACAGTGATTCCTCTTTCCAAGTCGTAATATGCTGAAAAAATAGCAATAAATGCAGATACACTCAGTTAAACTCAGGTTAAGTCATCACATTAAAATATTCTTATTTGAAAAAATAATTATTCTTATTTTAAACACTGTAACTACAGTCATTTACAAAAAATCACCATGATTTTAATTATGATTAACCACAAAATTGTTGATGTGCCTTTTTTTTAAATGTAAATATTTTACATGGCTATTTAGTACATGTTTATTTTAATACTGTTGTTTCAATAGTAATTCAAAAATAATAATAATAAAAAAAACTTAAGGGACAACTTGGATGTGTTCTTTTTTTCTGCATTACTAAAGTATCGTACCAGCACTCAGTATTGGCAGATACTCCAAATCAAATGACTCGGACTCGGGAGGAAAAAAATGGGATCGGGCAACCCTAGTTCCTGGTATTTTTTCTGTGGCTTTCATATTGTTCATTTTAATATTAAAGTTAAATCATACTGGATCATTAGCTAGAGTTTTTCTGTTTCTTATATACATTCAGATTGTTTTTATTATTTTAATGATTATAATGGTGTTTCATTAGGACAGGGTTGAGAGCTTAAGCTGTTCCTCAGATTAATATACACAAAATGAGAAATATTTAGTGAAATTAATGTTCAATTGTTGAACATGCAACTGCAAGTGTCTTCTTTAGTCCCTTGAAAAATAAAACAGTGTGAAGTTTGTCATGTCTCGGATGCCAAAGTCTACGTTTTAAAAGGATTTAAGTTATCCCAAGATGATAGGGTGGACAGAGAAGGTTTTTATACGGGAAAAATGTATAAAATGTAGAAAAAGGTCTTTATAATTGTAATAATGTGGCACATATAAAGCACATTATATGGATACTGACCCCTAAAGAACGAAATTAGCCATTACATTGTGATCTGAATTCAAATTCAAATGTCAATATCATCCAACTTTACTGTAAAACATATTAAATTATTTTGTCTCTTCACAAAAAGTGGTCAAAAAGTCAAATTAACGTTAAATCTGGCCACAGCCTGAAACACTTATTTCAACAATTGGCCCTCAGGTGACTTCACACCCGTTTTATCCGTATTTACATACGTGCCCCTGAGATAAATGTGAAGTGAACAGGGTGCTTCATATATAACAGCCTGATTGAGACAGATGAGAGCATCCCTGGAAACACACAAACCGACAAAAGGTGTGAGAATTGAGAAACTGTTGGTGCATCCTTTTCATCGGCTCGTCATTCAATCAGCGCGCGGCGGAATAAAGGACTGCGGCTGCCTCGGCGCTGGAGTCACCGCGTGCTGCTATTATGGGACAGCTTCTGAACTCATGGTTGTAATTTAAATTTGAAAGAGGATTGTCCGTCTCTGGCAGCACACAAATCACACATCGCACGCCCCGTCTTCATTTACAAACCTCTCAGCACTCTATCGTACATCACTCGCCCGCCGTCCCCACCTCCACTCCCAGCCTGTAGAGTCACCTGCTCCTGCTTCAGCTCATCACTGAAGAGTTCACCCAGCCAGACGTCACCAGTTCAGATCAACAATTAAACTATACACACACACACACACAGGGGTGAGCAACATGCTACAACCTAATATCACAATTACTGGTGTCCCTCCATTAAATGACTCCAATCAGATTCTGTGATTAATAACAATTATTCACATGCTTTACACCTTTTTTAGGTAACAGTCTTAATTAAACAATTTATAACAATTAAACAATTTATAAAAACAGACCCAATCAGTCCTTTCTATGTGCCCAAAACCTTAGCAACAAGCTAGCTAACCTTAGCGACAAGCTAGCTACAATAGTAATGTTACTGGGAAGAGAGCTAACCTTAGCGACAAGCTAGCTACAATAGTAATGTTACTGGGAAGAGAGCTAACCTTAGCGACAAGCTAGCTACAATAGTAATGTTACTGGGAAGAGAGCTAACCTTAGCGACAAGCTAGCTACAATAGTAATGTTACTGGGAAGAGAGCTAACCTTAGCAACAAGCTAGCTAACATACTAATGTTACTGGGAAGAGAGCTAACCTTAGCAACAAGCTAGCTACAATAGTAATGTTACTGGGAAGAGAGCTAACCTTAGCAACAAGCTAGCTACAATAGTAATGTTACTGGGAAGAGATCTAACCTTAGCAACAAGCTAGCTAACATACTAATGTTACTGGGAAGAAAGCTAACCTTAGCAACAAGCTAGCTAACATACTCATGTTACTGGGAAGAGAGCTAACCTTAGCAACAAGCTAGCTAACATAGTAATGTTACTGGGAAGAGAGCTAACCTTAGCAACAAGCTAGCTAACATACTAATGTTACTGGGAAGAGAGCTAACCTTAGCAACAAGCTAGCTACAATAGTAATGTTACTGGGAAGAGAGCTAACCTTAGCAACAAGCTAGCTACAATAGTAATGTTACTGGGAAGAGAGCTAACCTTAGCAACAAGCTAGCTAACATACTAATGTTACTGGGAAGAGAGCTAACCTTAGCAATGAGCTAGTTACTCTTAGTGACGAGCAAGTTAACTCAAGCTAACTTAATCATTTTATTGTGGAGAGAACTAATGTTAGCAATGAGCTAACAGACATACTAATATTACTGGGGAGAGAACTAATGTTAGCCTGACAAGCTAGCTAACCTTAGCGACGAGCTAGCTAACATTCTAATGTTACCAGGGAAAGAGCTAACCTTAGCAACAAGCTATCTAACATACTAATGTTACTGGGGAGAGAGCTAAAACTATCAATGAGCTAGTTACTCTTAGTGACAAGCTAATTAACTTACTAATGTTACTGGGGAGAGAACTAATGTTAGCCTGACAAGCTAGCTAACCTTAGCAACAAGCTAGCTAGCATACTGATGTTACTCGGGACAGAACTAACGTTGGCAATGAGCTAACTAACATACTAATATTCCTGGGGAGAGAACTAATGTTATCATGACGACCTAGCTAAAATAGTAATGTTACCGGGGAAAGAACTAAAGCTAGCGACAAGCTAGCTAACAAACAAATCTTACCAAGGAGAGAACTAAAGCTAGCAATGAGCTAGCTAACCTTAGCAACAAGCTAGCTAACACACTAATGTTATCAGGGAAAGAACTAAAGCTAGCTAACCTTAGTGATGAGCTCATTTGTGTGCTGCTGTTTGTGAATGAAAGTGTTTCTTTCCATATTTTTTTATAGTTTTTGTTTAAGGGCAAATTTAATTAAATGATTAAAATTAGGTTTATTCTGTGTCTTTTTTTAACTTAGTCAGAAGTCACCACATGATGTCACTTCTGATTAAGTAAAAAAAAAGACAGAATCAACCTCATTTTAATAATAAATAATAATAAGTTTTTATTTTAAATCTTAATCTGGTCTTGGTCTTGGTTTTTTTAAGGTCTCAGTTTTGAACACCATACTGTAGCTGCCATTGTTTTCAAAATTTTTATCCAATAAAAGTCTAAAAAGTGAGACGTGCAAAAGTATTTAGCCCCCTTGTATTCTGAAATCCCTAAACAAAAAATCAATGCAATGCAATGCAATCAAACGCCTTCAAAACACACTTTCTCAGCTGTCACTGATCCAGTTCACGCAATAAGAAAGCCTTATAAAACAGTTTATACAGAAAAATCACTGTTTAACAGGCTCTGTGTCTTATTGGAGTGTAATTTAGTGTAATTTAGTGTAATGCTTTTATGCTTTTATCCAGTCATTTTTAATGTCAACATTTGAGACATTTTGAGAAACTGAGAGGGTCCCTTCATGATATTATCACGGCTACACTTATATCCCAGAAGAACAACAGCTGAGTGCCATTAACGGGAGATACTTAACGAGTAGTCGTTACCCTTTTAGCTGACTGCAGATCTGCTGAACCTGGGCCTCGTTAACCCGGCTAGTTCACTGAACCCAGGTCAGACTGACCCGTATTTAACCATTTTAATAACATCAAAGTGTGTGTGTGTGTGTGTGTGTGATTTTACTTTAGAAAAACATCTTACCTTTCTGCTGAACAAAACTAAACACTACAGAAATGCATTAAAAATATATCACATATAATCCTCTTCCCTTTTTTTTGGCATGAAATCTGTGAACAAAATTAGACTGGAATGAACTCACCAGCAGGTTTTAATTTAAAAGAAATTAATAAACGACAGAAAGAATGTTTTTTTGCCTAATTAAATATCTGCAAAAAAGTAAACTACTACCGAAGAAACAGGTGGAAATATGAAACAGCTGGTAAAAATAATGAAGTAAATAACATACAGGCATTAAACATGATGGCATAATAAGCTGACGTCCAATCAGCAGTGAGTTTCTGCACCGTTTAATCAGTTACTGCAGACTGCTGCTGCTGTTTACGGCTTCTCTATAATTGGAGTAAATCTGGATTTATATGATACAGAGGCTGTTCAGCTTTACAGAAATACTGATTCCAACAGCCACATACTGTAATGAAATATTGAAAACAATAATAATAACAACAGATCATATCACCATATTGCCCACTCTTAAAACTGATGGAAGACTTTGGAAGTCAGATCAGAGTGCTGAAGTTTACATAACTCTAACTAGCTCTGTATTAAAATTACTGTTATTATTATCATTATTTTTATCATTATGACCATGCTGCCGGGGAAAAATTCTCCATTTTTTATTTGTTGATGTGCTAAAGTAGTCACAACATCATTAAAAGCTATCAAATCTGAAAGTGAATGTTTCTTTTACATTTATTTTCAGAAAAACAGAAGTAAATTTTAGCTATTTATAGTTTAGCTATTTTAAGTTTAGCTAATTTAGGTTAACAGGCAGCCTTTATTTTGAACACAGTGCAAAAATACCTGATTATATGTCAACTGAGGAAAAGTGTAAACTATATTTTGTCTGTGTCTACGTTTTGTGTAGTGCTGTTACTGTTAGCTCGGTTAGCAGCAGCGCTAGCCATGGTTAGCGTTAGTATATGCCGTGTGACAGCGCTACACTGAGGAAGCCTGAGGAGTGTTCGTCCCACATAGCTTGTTTAACACGGTAAATACGCAGACTGCAGTCCAATATACCTGCATCTGAATGGTGAAAGCGCTAGCGCTAAGTGTGGTTAGCAGCTAATGCTAATGCCATTCTTGGTGCTGGAGAATCTTTACTGAAACTCCTGTATAAAGCTGTACTTCAGCAGAATGGCTTTACTGCTCCTTAATACCTGACTGATAATATTCATACACTTTTGGGAAATTAGGAAAATGAAAGGATTCTAAGTGCACCTTATAGTACAAAAAATACAGTAATTAGATTTGATTTCATTATAAGCTAAAACATGATTTAGGTCTGGTGATCTTGGTCCAGTCTTCTCTCTGTGTGCATACTGAATCCCACTAATCAGATTCCCTCCACTCAGCTCAACAAGTGCCTCCACAAGTGTTCATGGAAGAGAAGCTGCCTGGAATCAAGACGAGTGAAGTGGAGGAGCAGAATGTGTAGAACACACTCAGGAGACCCATCTGCCACCGTTACCATACAACAGATCATCATCATCATCATCAGACGTGCAGCAGTCTTCAGCACTATTACTCACCATTCAGCCTGGATTCATTTTACGAGGGCTTTAACAGCCAATTCATATATCCCACAATTCCATCAAATTCTCACAGATAGTACTGTTTCTGAGATCTGTTCTCAGCAACAGTAACTACGACAATAACAATAACAATAACGATAACGATAGTGATATTTAGATAAATATGATACGTGTAATCACTCTCTTATTCTGTGTCTAGGCTGCTCAGTATTCTCCCTCAGTCCAGGCTCAAATCTCTCCACTTCACTTCAGTGGGAGTGGGCGGGGCTAGTTTGCTAAAAAGCTATAGGGTAGGAGGATGTATGGAGATACCTAAAAAAAAAACGGGACATCAGGATTTACCCTAAATTGATAGTAAATTATTTCTTTAGAGTTCAACTTATCTTATGAGGTGTTTTCTTGTGACTGAGGATGAACACCGGTCACGCTGTGCTCATGGCAAGGCAACATGAATTATGGGAGGCTTCCACATTCAAAGCAGAGACCCCACACACATCTAAACATAAGTATAGATTAAGTGTTTGGTTTAGGTTACGTTTAGTTTAAGTTAGGGTTAGATATAGGTTAATCTTAGGACCAGTGTAGATTAAGGGTTTGGTTAAGGTTAAGTTTAGATTAAGGGTTTGGTTTAGGTTACGTTTAGGTTAAGGTTAAGTTATGGTTAAATGAAGGTTTAGTAATTATTAAGTTTAGGTTTGGGATTTGGTTAAGGTTAAGTTTAGATTAAGGGTTTGGTTTAGGTTAAGTGTAGATTAAGGGTTTGGTTTAGGTTAAGTGTAGATTAAAGGTTTGGTTTATGTTAAGTTAAGTTTAAGTTTAGGTTAAGCTAAGGTGAAGTTTAGGTTAAGCTTAGGTTAAGCCAAGGTTAAGGGTTTGGTTTAAGTTATGATTAAGTTTGGGTTTTGGTTAAGGTTAAATCATGGTTAAGTAATGATTAAGTTTAGGTTAAGTTAAGGTTAAATTAAGTTTAAGTACTGATTAAGTTTAGGTTAAGTTAAGGTTAAATTAAGTTTAAGTTATTATTAAGTTTAGGTTTTGGATTAAGTTAAGGTTAAATTAAGTTTAAGTACTGATTAAGTTTAGGTTAAGTTAAGGTTAAATTAAGTTTAAGTACTGATTAAGTTTAGGTTAAGTTAAGGTTAAATTAAGTTTAAGTTATTATTAAGTTTAGGTTTTGGATTAAGTTAAGGTTAAATTAAGTTTAAGTACTGATTAAGTTTAGGTTTTGGATTAAGTTAAGGTTAAATTAAGTTTAAGTACTGATTAAGTTTAGGTTTTGGATTAAGTTAAGGTTAAATTAAGTTTAAGTACTGATTAAGTTTAGGTTAAGTTAAGGTTAAATTAAGTTTAAGTACTGATTAAGTTTAGGTTAAGTTAAGGTTAAATTAAGTTTAAGTACTGATTAAGTTTAGGTTAAGTTAAGGTTAAATTAAGTTTAAGTACTGATTAAGTTTAGGTTAAGTTAAGGTTAAATTAAGTTTAAGTAATGATTAAGTTTAGGTTTTGGATTAAGTTTAGGTTAAATTAAGTTTAAGTAATGATTAAGTTTAGGTTTTGGATTAAGTTTAGGTTAAATTAAGTTTAAGTACTGATTAAGTTTAGGTTAAGTTAAGGTTAAATTAAGTTTAAGTAATGATTAAGTTTAGGTTTTGGATTAAGTTAAGGTTAAATTAAGTTTAAGTACTGATTAAGTTTAGGTTTTGGATTAAGTTAAGGTTAAATTAAGTTTAAGTACTGATTAAGTTTAGGTTAAGTTAAGGTTAAATCATGGTTAAGTAATGATTAAGTTTAGGTTTTGGATTAAGTTAAGGTTAAATTAAGTTTAAGTACTGATTAAGTTTAGGTTTTGGATTAAGTTAAGGTTAAATTAAGTTTAAGTACTGATTAAGTTTAGGTTAAGTTAAGGTTAAATTAAGTTTAAGTAATGATTAAGTTTAGGTTTTGGATTAAGTTTAGGTTAAATTAAGTTTAAGTACTGATTAAGTTTAGGTTAAGTTAAGGTTAAATTAAGTTTAAGTAATGATTAAGTTTAGGTTTTGGATTAAGTTAAGGTTAAATTAAGTTTAAGTACTGATTAAGTTTAGGTTTTGGATTAAGTTTAGGTTAAGTTAAGGTTAAATTAAGTTTAAGTTATTATTAAGTTTAGGTTAAGTTAAGGTTTAGGTTATGGTTGAGTAAAGCTGAAGTTACGTTTAGGTTATGGATAGGTTAAAGGTTAGGTTTAGATAATATAATTACACTGGTTGCTGTGTGATAATCTCAGTTTTAATAGGCGTCAGTAATTGGTGCATATGTACGAGAGTTGAGCTATACTTAGTGCACATTGTACAAATTGTGAAATTGTCATTTAGCTGCATATGTATGAATCTCTCTTGAGAGCAGACTGCAGTCTAAACTGTCAGTCATTTATAGTTCCTGGAAACATTTGTCATCCTTCTAAAAAGAATTGCAATCCCACACTTCCTTCTCTTCTTCTCTTCTGGGTGCAGTTATTTTTCTGATGATAAGTGTACATTTATATATATATATATATATTTTTTTATTATTATTTCAAGTGTCCATTCCGATTCTGATTTTTCCATTAAAAGAATCTGACATGAATCAGCACAACCGGAGCCGTGTTGCCGCGCTTTCCGTCTCAAAACCTCCGCAAGTGGAATCTGTCGACTGATCCGAGTGACAATTCCAACTCTGCATCGCCAACGGCATCAACAGAGGGCTGAACATTACACACAATAACTCCGGCTTCCTCTCGCCACTTCAACATCTGATACTTCATCTGGCAGCGCAGACTAACACAGCTCCTGAAGAGAAGTGGAAGCGGCGAGGGGAAGTGAGCGGGGCTGACGTTTTCTGAACCGGGAGCCGCCGCACGGCCGCCGTACCGGAACAGGCCCGGGCTTGTAGCGGATTTCACATCGCTGACGACTCATTTCTCATAACGGAAAAAAAACGTGTTCCATCACAGTAAATACAACTGAGGAACGAAGCCTATTTTTGCGCACATTAAGAGCGTACAAAAAGTAAATGGATTTTCGGCTCCATCGGATCAATTTCTTTTCATATCAAAATCAATGTAACGTAAGTGTGTGGAGCTACCTGCAGGGAAGAATGCCTCAAAAAACCCATGAAAAGACACTTTGCCGTCAGCATAGTGCAATTTTACCGCTTAAACGAAAGGTATGAATATGGTTTGGGACGCGTGGGTCTGAAATGCTCGTTCTTGTTTCAATATATGAAAAGAAACCAAATGTAACCAAAATGAAACCCTACTCCCTTATTAGTAGTGCACTATACAGGAAAAAAGATCCTCCACCAGTCTTACACACTGCTTTTGGGTGACCTCATTCCACTCCTGGCACAAACATTCAAAGATATTCAAAATTCTGAAAAGAGAAGAAGAGCCAGGCTGAAGCTTTGGTCTATAGAGGACTGAAGTAGTATCATTTTCAGAGTCCAATTTTCAGCTTTGCTCAACACCCGGCCATCAGATGTTTAGATGGAGACCTGCAGAGGTTTACTTGCACCACTCGGTTCTTCTCCGAGGACATCAGTTTCCTGCCGAGATCGGGTAAATTTGATATTCTAAGAAAAATCGAATACTTAAAAATGGTTGTGTGTGTAAATGTATGCAAGAGTGTGTGCACAGATATGGATAAGCACTCTGTCCTGGGTACAATTCTGTAGTGTCCGATGGACGGTTGTTTCCGGTTGAGGGTACGCTGTGCACTATTGGCTGCCACTTCTCACCGGTGTGGATGAGTGTTGTGTTGTGTGTTGTGTGTTTCGGTCTGAACTGGCTGAAGAAACCTTTGACTGGGATTCCCACCCTCTTGATTTCAAACAAACGGAGTGTTGAATGTTGTCATGTGGCCACTAGATGATACAGCAATGTGTCCATATGAGGCCAAAGGGTTAAAGTTCTGCAAAATTATATAATGTTGCAGAGAAGCAGAAATGTGTGGGTCTCAAGAGCATATATGTGTAACCTCAATAATTTATTTATAAAATAAATAAGACATAAAATTCACTTACTCTTTTTAATTAGATTTCACCCTATATTCAGCAGAAACACACTTTATTATAAATTATTTAAAGTTGATTTAACATTTCTCAGTACATTACACAAAAAGTACATCGTTCCTATTGGCTCCTGGCAACATGTATTTGCATAATGGGCAGATTTCCCACCCATCCCAAGATGCACCACATATTTACATCACTCTGGTTCACAATCACATGACACTGCAAACACCACTTCCAGGAAGTCAATCACCTGAATATTGATTTCACCTGTTACCCTTTGTTATATATACACCCTCACTTCTCAGACTCCTTGCTGAGTATTAATGGTTTATCCTGGTACAGCGTGTTTTTCCCAGCTTTTGTTTTTGTATGTAGCGACCCTGATTTTGCCTTACATAGCACCTTTCTAGAAACCCGAGTAAACTTTACAATCACGACCATTTATACTCAGCATTCATCCACAAACCGATGAGAAGCAGCAGCCAATTGCTCACAGCATACTCTCAACTGGAAACAACTGTCCATCTGGAGAAGTACATCTGGCACTACAGCATTAACCCAGGACAGAGATATGCCAATCCATATCTGGGCATACAGACATATAAAACTCCCATATATATTTACCATCAATAGAAATATAGAATATAAATACAATTTATGCTATACATTCATTATTGCACTCTCTGTTTGCAAATGTACAAGTATTAATATATATATATATATATAAGCAACAAATCTGCATATGGATGCATGCTATTTGATTTATTTATATTTGGTTTAGTTTTTCAGTTTTTGCCACTAATTAGATGTTTTTGTGTGTTTTTTTATGTGTTTTTTTTTTTGCAGAGCAAAGCTTCCTTTCCACTGAAGAAGCAAAGCCTCTCTCAGTAAAGCCCCTGCAGAACAACCGCAGACGCAGTCAAGCAACAACAACAACCAAAACAACCACTACGGCACTGCAGAACAGCACAATACACAGCGCTCATCTTCCCCGGGAACACCGTCACTCAACTTCAGAGCTAATCTCTGCTTGGCCACTTGCCAATTTGACAATTTCCAGAAACTGACCAGCTCTCTGACTATTACAGCGAGTTATTACATATTCAGTAGCGCGCGCACACACGGGCATGAACACACACACACACACACACCGGTTATTATGCATGCACAAGCACCAAAAAGTACAATAATGAATAATGCAACTGGAAGCAAAAAGAGCTGACGTAGTTAAAGTGTGCGGGGCTGGATGAGCTGGGATATCTATATGAGAAACTGGATGAAAGTTACAGAGAGCTCTGAAGCTCCAATTTATTTCAATGCCCTTGGAAACAAACTGCAGTGTGCATAAGCATTGTTCCACTGAGCAATCCTTTTTTATCGACGCCAACTTGATTACTTGTTTAACGCCCAATTCCCTTCAAATTTCCAACACAAAAAAAGAAAAAGATGCAAGGAAAATAAATCTTTTTTATTTCGAGAGGCTGCAGATTCAGAGAACGGCTGCTGCTCAAGACTCAAGTGCTTCAGATGTACATTGTAGAGACGCAAGGAGTACAGGGAGGCCTGTAGAGCTCACAAAGCAGCTCCCAGCATGCACTGCAGCTGTGGTTTTGCCATTTTATTGGGGTTATTTTGGGTGTTTGGGGTGTTTTTGTTGTTTGTTTAGCGTAGATTAAAATAAATTGGTTGTGGTGGTTCCACAGGTGGTGCAGTATTTACTCTACTGGTGTTGGGTTGAATGGTGAACAAGGGTCTCCACCATAATGTTTGCACAATGGCTCAAAACTTAAACTCAAGACTCAATTGCTTTATATGTATATTGTAGAGGCACCAAGTATAGGGAGGCCTTTAGAGCTCACAAATGATCTCCCAGCATGCACTGCAGCTGTCATTTTTCCCTTTTATTGGGGTTATTTTGGATGTTTTTGGTGTTTATGTTGGTTGTTTAGCATAGATTAAACTAGATTAGTTGTGGTGGTTCCACAGGTGGTGCAGTATTTACTCTACTGGTGTTGGGTTGAATGGTGAACAAGGGTCTCCACTCAAAACTTAAACTCATGACTCAAGTGCTTTATATGTATATTTTAGAGGCACAAGGAGTACAGGGAGGCCTTTAGAGCTCACAAAGGAGTTCCCAGCATGCTCTGCAGCTGTAACTTTCCCTCTTATTTGGGTTATTTTAGGGGTTAAGGGTGTTTGAAGGGTTATAGATGTTGTATTCACTCTACTGGTGTTGGGTTGTTAGGTGGATAATGGTCTCCATTGGATGGCTGCCTTTTTATAAGGGTTCCACTGCTTATTAATGTAAATAAATGGCTGTTTTGCTCATTTTCTTTATTACTTCATGAAATACTGGCGAAACGTAGAGAACACAATCCAGCACTAATAAACCAATAAACAATAAAATCGGTAGGATTTATTTATAGCTAAATATAAGCTTTATCCCATCAGGTGTCTGTGTTGAAAGTGCTGGAGCTGTTTTCAGTACGAGCCCAGTCCTCAGACTGAGCAGAACGTTTAGAAAATATGCGCGGGTTAGTCTGTGGGAGGCACCGGTAACCAAGGTAAGACGGATAAACACTTTAGAAATGAGTAGCGTTTTTGAATATTTTAGTTAAAAAAGATTACATGTTTGTGTGTAAAATATTAGGAAAAGCTCCTTTAATTCTTTTATTTTATTAAGTGTAAACAGCTGACTTACTTTGCACTGAACTGCAGCGACCAAAGCAAACTCAATCCACACTTTCACTGTCTAGAAACAGGCATAAATCTAAATGAACGTATTCCCGGGGCTCTATTTCTCTCCGTACGAAAGACCAGATAATACGCGTCATTACTCAAACTGTACACAAATCACGGCCGAACGCTACCGGCGCTAAATTATAATCCATTTTCTTTTAACAAGCAGTTGAGTTTCACCAAGCAATCAGGAAATCGCTGGATGGCAGCCCACTCCGCATGACCTGTGCAGCGGAGAATTGAAAATATCACAGTGTGATCCAGGTCAGGCCATGAAGTCGTGCTGAATTTGTTGCATTTACGAGAAGCAATAAAATATTAAACGACAGTCACTCCGCTCGAAATGTACTGTTATCAGTTACTGTGACCCTTTCCTCTCTCCCAGCTCTCCTTAGCTCTCGCATCCTCGGCAGAAAGGATGTAAAAATTAGGCCCTAAAATGTCTGTGCCCGATACAAATCTCGCTCTGCTAAAAAGTGTACGCCTGATAAACATCTCCCTCTCTTTCTTTCTCTTTATCTCTCCATCTGTGCCTTCAATTACTTGTACGGAATTCGGCGGGGGAAGAAAACAGTGTGTAGAACTGCAGCAGTGAACTGATATCTGCAGAAATGAAAGAAAATAGATCTTGAAATTAAGTTATCAGCCGGTAATGCACTGTAACCGAAGCTCTACATGTATTACTCCACTACATACAGGCAAACTAGCAACGACGCAGCAGCGCTTACAAACCAAACAGCACAGCAGCTACAAATAGAGCAGCAATGGAACTATTTTAACTCACAGAGTTTTTATAACCAAACAGATCCTATTTTCTGTCTTGTTTAACTCAATATCAACCCTTTCAATAAACCGATCTACGACCGCAGCACGGCAGTGCCAATATTATAGGTTATAGCACGAACCTCGAGTGTATTACTATTGCTTAAATGTGCAAACGCCTCCCAACCATCCAATTCCAATATCTGAATCAGCATAAAATGGGCGTCCCAGATTTCCACTAAGGCTGGGTGCAGCAGCATTACCACACCAACACTGAGGAACCCTGAGTGCTACAGTAACCCAGGGCGATATTAGCCAGTGGTTCGTCCCACGTAGCTTTCTTTAACACAGTAAATGCACAGGTATAACAGTCTGATATACTCGCCTTTGAACGGTGAAAGAGCTAGTGCTTAGCGTGGTTAGCGGCTAATGCTAATGCTGCTCCAGCAGTGCCAGCTGAAGTTAGCAGCAGGCTACACTCTGATATACTCACCTCTAAAGAGTAAAAGGGCTAGCACTTAGCATGGTTAGCAGCTAATGCTACTAGTGCTCTAGCCTTACTAGGCTTTGCTGCTACTTAATACCTGACTGGTAAAATTAATACACAAGGAGCACCGGATTATAAAACGCACTGATGATTTTTGGGACAATTAAAAGATTTTAAGAGTGCCTTATAGTGCAAACATTACGGTAATTAATCACATTTTCTCAAATGCCACAACACACACAAATTACATACTATCCTCAAAAAAGTAGCTTATCGTGACAGGCCTACTAATTTTCTGAATCATAAAAATAATCCTGGTGATAGAACTGTGATTGCGATTGGCTCCAGACGTTCATTCCAGCGCCTGGCTTTGCACGGAGCGCTGGAATGAAAACAGCAAGTCTCTTCAAGTACATGTTGAGATTAGTCAGCCGAGCATGCTAGCTCACGCCAGCAAAGCAGTGAAACCCTTAAACGCTGTATCTGTGGAGTGTAGAGCGTATAGATTAGTACCATGTGTGAGATGATACACATAATAAGCAGATGCTTAAAGTGCTTAACCTAAAGTGTAAACCTTGAGCGTAACATTCGCTAACATACAATGAGAGCATGAGGCATGATCTAATGAAAATATGGACAGATTTGATAATATTTCAGTCTGCAATAACTCATTTCTGGAAAGTAGCACCACGCCCAAGCCCCTATTAAAATGCGTGAGAATCACGGACGTCACAGGAGAAGTGAGATCTATGGAATAGAGGAAATAGTTTCATGGAATAACATTAAGTCAGCCTCAAGGAGAGCTAGTAGTAGGCCAGAGTATATTATACAGTAATGAATCACATTTATTCAAATTACTGTAATTAAGTAGATTTTAAGTAATTTTTTAAGTAGTTTTTAAAATAGGTAATTTCACTTTTACTCAACTACATTGTGACACAAGTAATTTACTTCACTACATTGGAAAACTCCCCGTTACTGAGTAAATAATTAAATGCTGGGGGGAAAAAAAACCCTAATTGTCTGAATAAAAAAAAAAAGAGTTTTGTTCTCCATGGCAGCGCAGCTGAACTTAGCGGGAGAGACGCTGTGTGAATCAGCTGTGCTCGGAGGAACCGGTGTTCTGTCAAGTTACGCTACCCATCAATATGTGCTTCTTTACGGCGTGCGCATGCGTTTCCAATGTTTTATTGGGAACATTAAACAATCTGCTTAAATGTAAAAAAAAAACAAAAAACATGTAAATAGCAGTTAAAGCATAGCAATGGCAAGTTAAAAATAATACTTTTTTTTACATAAAATACATAAAATAATTAAAAATAACTATGTAACTTGTACTCAAAGTACATTTTAAACTGAGTACTTTTTTACTTTTACTCGAGTAGATTTTAAGATGGGTACTTTTACTTTTACTTGAGTAGAATTTTATCAAAGTAAAGGTACTTTTACTTTAATTACAATTTTTCTGTACTTTTTCCACCTCTGATATTATATTAGCAGCTCAGCTAAGCTAGCCAGACAGAGAACATCTGGCTGGCAAGAAAGAATGAAATTAAAATATCTAAGTGGCGCATAAAAAGACTAAACTGCCAAATAATATAACACTAGGCTGCATATGCAGGAAACAGATTTTTTACAATAGCTAAGCTAATGTGTGCTGGGCACGCTCCACTAAATGACACATTTTACTGTTTTTAATTAAGAAGTAGCAAACACAGCCTCTGACTAATCTGCTGATTCAACAGCAAAACACAATATTTTGGGCAAATATTAACACATAATGATTCTGTATTTTATTGCACAGAATAAAAAATCATTAATCAGGCCCTTACAAAGTCAGGTCTTGCAGTGGGATTGTTCCCATGCTTGTATTTAAAAGCTTATGATTGTCAATGTCGGCTTGACATTTGCAACCAGGAGTTTCTGAATCGATTTTCTTTTTAAACTGTGCAGTTTTTCCAGTGTTAAGGACAATTTATACCTCTGCACATGCCTGTGCGAGCGCCCTACGCAGCTGCCCGTGTTTAAACTTGTATTTTCACACCGTGTATATCTACACTGATGGGTGTGGTGGTCTGGAAGAGAGGTGTGTTCAGGTACATTTCTGGCATGTGGGAAACACAGGTACGCCACTGACTGAAATAAACCGAGACAACCTTAGAGTTCAATCATCAGAGTTCATTACTGTAGGTGCTTTAAAAACACACACATTGATTCACTGTGGAGCACAAACCTGACTTTTACCTCGACAACAAACAGAATAAAGAATAAAATCATCTTGCTGTTCCCTCAAATGAGCTGCTGGTGTATCTTCACGTGCAGGTCAGTGTCCTCTGCTGAGACACTCAAACGTCCTTCACTGGTAGCAACACAACAATGCTTCACAGTTGGAAAAGGTGTTCTTTTCACTTTGCAATGCTTAGTTAGTTAATACATATTTAATCATTTATAAATCACTTATATTATAAAGGCAGACTAACTGTGCATTAAGATGTGCTGACCATACTGTTTACATATATGGTGTGACCTTAAATCTATATTATAATCAATAATTGGAATTCATTTGGTATTTTTTCTGTAAATAACTGGATTTTAGCTGTTTTTCAAGCTTCCAGCATCAGCAGCATTAGCTAAGCACAGGCTAGCGCCTGCAAAGCACTGTCGCCCATAGCCAGTGAGGCTACGCTAAGCTACGCTAATGCTAAAGCAGGCTACGTTAACTGTTTTTCAAGCTTCAAGATATTTGTGTATCCTCACCTCCAGCAGCAGCATTAGCTTAGCACAGGCTAGCGCCTGCAAAGCACTGTCACCCATAGCCAGTGAGGCTACGGTAATGCTAAAGCTAGCTTAGCTAACCAACCTAACTTTAACCAACCTCCTTAACTTTTCCTGTTCTTCAGTTTTCGGAATTTTGATTCAAGATAACATTTGTGGTGTTAGCCATAATGCTAACAGCTGGGCTCAGCCAATAAAAGCCGCAATGCTAACAGCTGGCCTTAGAAGGCTTAGCATGCTTTAGACACAATGATAACTTTGTGATAAGTTTTTTCTGAGCTGGATTACTTGCTAATAGCTGTTGACAGACGCCATGCTGATTCAACAACAAAACACAATATTTTGAGCAAATATTAACATATTAACCGATAATGATTCTGTATTTTAAGGCACAGAATGATAATCATTAGTGGGGCCCTTACAAAGTCAGGTCTTACAGTTGGATTGTATATAACGTATACAAAAGCTAATGATTGCTAATGATGGCTTGACATTTGCAACCAGAATTTGTGGAATTTATTTTTTTTTTTCCAACTAAGCAATTTTGCCAGTGTTGAGGACAATTTCTACTTCTGTCTACGATGTAGCCTGTGCGAGCGCCCTACGCAGCTGGCTACATTTTTTTTATCATCTCCTCCAACAGCACCAGCAGCAGCATTAGCTTAGCACAGGCTAGCGCCCAGCCAAGGCACTAGATTCATTATTAGAATGCATCGGACACAATGATAACTCTGCTTTTCTGAGCTGGATTACTTGCTAACAGTTGTTGACAGATGCCATGCTGCTTAGGGATAATACGAAATGATCTGATGATGCTGATTTTAGTATTTTTATAGGGAAATTGGTGTGAAATCAGTCGTCCCCGTCGCTGCGCTGCCTTTTTCTCCGCTGTGTGAGTTTGAGTGTGGTGCCAGTTGCTGACTCTAAGAATTGGCAGAGTTGGGAAACTCAGATTAGGTTATCCTGCTAGTTTCCCCTTAAATACCTTTAATAACTCAACATCTATAGTATGATAGCCATGCTCTTTTATACTATGGTATACAGTGAAACCAGTAAAATCGTATACCAGGCTTGAAAGAAAAAGGTCGTACGCGTACACGTGTGTGTTCTCACTTTATTAAACACGACAGATCTGGATTAATTACACATGAGAAGACGTTAGCTCCACGTGCGAGAGTACATGTGCACGCACAGTCTGTAGTCCTGCTATATGTCCTGCGCGGTACCCAGCCCCCATCCTCCTGCAGCATGAGGTCCCTGTTCTGAAGTGGCCCCACAGATTTGCAGTCTGCTACTGTTCTACTCTGCCATCTATGCAGCACACTCACAAAGACCAATCACATGACAGGGCTCGAGATGAACATCCCATACCATAATACACCATACCATACATACCATAGTAAAATAGCGAACTATTATCACTGTGGTTTTATGTTTTTTGGATATAATCCGGGTTAGCACCCGAACATCCCTTTCAGACAGCTTCCTCTTACAGGGTCCACAGTTAATCCTGTTGGATGTGGTTGGTGCTTCTTGGTGGTATGCTGACATTACCCTGGATACCGTGGCTCTTGATGCATCACAAAGACTTGCTGTCTTGGTCACAGATGCTCCAGCAAGACGTGCACCAACAATTTGTCCTCTTTTGAACTCTGGTATGTCTCCCATAATGTTATAGTGTGCATTGTAATATTTAGAGCAGAACTGTGCTCTTACCCTGCTAATTGAACCTTCACACTCTGCTCTTACTGGTGCAATGTGCAATTAATGAAGATTGAACACCAGGCTGCTCCAATTTAGACATGAAACCTCGCACACTGCGTTGTGCCGCCGGATGTACAGTTTGGTGGACGGGGGATTATTATAGAGTTTATAGAGAAAATATATATTTTTTAAATGTCACGCTCCAAACAAAGCAAGGTCAATAAAGACCTGGACAAGAGAGTTTGTTTTAGAAGAACTTGACTGGCCTGCAAAGAGTTCTGACCTCAACATGATAGGACATAAAAAAAGGTTTTGGAAGTGGATGAGTGAATATCACACATTTAAAATGAAAGAATAATAGAACATTGTTATTGTTCTAATACGTATTTAACCTAACAATTAGCAATATGTGTTTGCATGCCCTCACAAATATGTTCCTTCCAAGAACAGCATTTAATGTTGGCTGTGTTACTGGAAACCGCTTGGCACTGAGACGAAAATCCAGGGTTGCCATGTTGCACTAAAATGACCGTACCAAATGGTTCCTCATTCATGGATGATGAAGTGTTATACTGTGATTATTTACCCAATATTCCTCAAATCTAAAAAGAATGAAGTCTCAGTACGTATTACGGTTCTTTATATATTTATTTATATATATATATTGTTGGAGGGGATTCGTCTAGACTGAACTGAACAGGTGGAATACACTGAGAGATGAGCTGATATATAAGTATATATTTTATTCTTGTTTCCTCTATCAGGAGAATACGTGAATAAGACAGGCTCTGGGTGAGCGTATTGATTGTCCTGTAGCGATTTACTACAGTTAAACCGCAGCCAGGTGCCAAACACATTCAGGGCATGAATGCCAGTGAACATCTAGACCAATAAATGTGTTCCCCACACTGAGTCTCCTGTGGTGAGGAGGAGTATTAAACAGGGGGCTCTGAGAACAAGCGAGAGGTCTGAGCTAGTGAGAGCAGACCTACAGAGATTGAATGAGACTGACTCAAACCCAAACAAGGTCAGTTTGACCTGGACTCTTTCTTAAAATACTGTACAGTTCCAATTTATCTTCTTCTTTTAGTTATTCAAAGGCCTTATCAGGTTATCTTAAAGCTGCATTCCTTATGATTTAGTTTCTAAACTGAAACAGAAGCATTTCTAAGTGAAAAAGGGACAAAATATTGCGTTTAATGGAACCAAGCTGAAACCACCATCTCTACTAGGCCTAAAACATTCTTTCTATAAACTGCGGCGTCGAGTCGCTTTCTCGCAGGAGTTCTCCTGGCCACGTCACACGTCTTTACGTACTTACATCTCATGTACCGACTCTAACAGAGGCTCAGGTTCAGTTTCACTGTGAGTGTACTCTTGCCACAACTGTACACTCTTGCAGTTTATCAACTCTTTGGCTCGTTTTCTGAGCTACAACTGTACACTCTCGCAGCTTATCAACTCTTTGGTTCGTTTTCTGAGCTACAACTGTACACTCTTGCAGCTTATCAACTCTTTGGCTCGTTTTCTGAGCTACAACTACACACTCTCGCCGTTTATCAACTCTTTGGCTCGTTTTCTGAGCTACAACTGTACACTCTCACAGCTTATCAACTCTTTGGCTCACTTTCTGAGCTACAACTGTACACTCTCACAGCTTATCAACTCTTTGGCTCACTTTCTGAGCTACAACTGTACACTCTCATCTCTTATAAATTCTTTGGCTCATTTTCTGAGCTACAACTGTACACTCTCGCCGTTTATCAACTCTTTGGCTCGTTTTCTGAGCTACAACTGTACACTCTCGCAGCTTATCAACTCTTTGACTGAACATAACCTGGAATCGGATTCATCCGCTCTGAAAGGAGACCGCATCACACCCACCCAGTTTAAAATGATTCTTCCGCATGCTTGACCTATAATAAACGTTTTCCAGAATTGTCCAGGATGTTTGGATGGTTTAAGTAGATTTTAAAACAAATTCTGCCTTTAAATGAGTTTATAACTTCTTTTTAGTGTATATGTTTATGTTTATGACACAATTTGTGCAAAAATATTATTTTCTGTTATTGACCTAGCAATAGACAGAAGACACTGAATAAAATCTGTGGTTTGAACGGGTTAAAATGACTGCATATTTTAAAATCGTCCAGAAAATCGGAACAACTTGATGCCTCACATTTCTTATAAGAAAGTCTCTGGAAAGCCCAGGATGTCTTCTTGTCAGTACAGTGAAATTCAAACAGACTGCATGAACAGAGCTTGATCTATAGGTCTCAGACTTTACAGTGGACAAAAAATGAATTCCCAGGATGATATGATGATGACTGTTATATATGGAATTTCACGACCGTAATTGCACAACACCACTGGAAATGGCAATAGGAGACTTTCACACTGTCAGCACCCAGGGTGTAGTAGAGTAGTAGAGGGCGACGCTGACCAGCCTAAGGCTCAGGCACCTCTGACACCCTCCAGCTGATCTGAGACACTCCAGCTCAGACTGTGAAGCAAGCTGTGAAGTCTTTGAACTTGAAGCACAACATACCCGTCGAGGCCTTACACATCCAGCCCTAAACCACTCCTCAAGGAAATCAAAGAGTATATTAAAGACTTATTGGCAAACGAGTGGACTGTGAAATCAAAGTCACTACATGCCGCACCGGTAGTTTGTATTCGGAAGAAGAACGACACCCTCTGTCTATGTATCGGTTATCACCGGCTCCCAGCTTCAGGCCCAAGCCCAACTCCGCCCGGCCGCCGGCGACTCTCCATCCCGGACCACAGCAGGGAACGTCACCCGAGGCTTAGAGAAAGAAGTGAGACATCTGATAGCCTTTCTAACCTTTACTGCCTTAATATAAGTATATCAGCATGCTGTTTGAATCTTCAATGAACCTGCAGGCAGACTGCGGGACACCTTTAAAGATAAACGCGCGTTTCTCTACTTTTGCGTAACAATATTCAAGATAACCTGAGAAATAAATATATATACTGAGACTTCCAGCTGATTGCATGGTCTTGAGACACAGTGGAACAATGTGAGCTAACACCAGAGGAAGAAGAACACCTATAGTTAGCCTGGTGTCAGCATGGAGCTGTATACTGACAGGCAGAAAAAAAAACAAAAAATCATGTGGTTCATTTTCTGTGCTATAACCGTACACTCTCGCCACTTGTTGACTCTTTCTCTTATTTTCTGAGCTACAACTGTTTACTCTTGTCGCTTATCAACTCTTTGGCTCGTTTTCTGAGCTACAACTGTACACTCTCGCCGTTTACCAACTTTTTGGCTAATTTATTCCGCCACATATATATAAACAATCTTGCACCTCCTTTTTCCCTACAGATCATCTCCATCCCTTAGGTCTGCTGCTGCTGGGCTTCTTAAAGTCCCATCTTCTAAACTCTGTGGCTTTGGTGATCGGGCTTTTTCTAGACTTGGTTAAACAATCTTCCTCTCTTTCCATGTTTAAATCCAATCTTAAGACTCACCTCTTTTCTCTCACCTATACAACTTTCATTCAGCTCTGGAAAAAATTAAAAGAGCCTGCCATTATCATCTTGGAATATGCTTGTGTCTTTAGGGAAGAAAAAATCCATTGATGGAAGAATAACCTGGTCTATAATATTCAGTATATTCAGGTAGAATCAGCTGACCTCATTCTTTCAGCACATACTGTTGCTGAACCTAAACCTGCAGACCAACTGCAGCATCAACCCCAGATCATTTACTTACTTACAGCAAATAAAAGTAACCCATCTCTCTTGGGATACAACACTTCTTGTACTACTTGTTGCTTTTGTATTGTATTTCTCTTCTTCTTTTACCAAGACTTTTGGCATGGCAATATACGAATTAACTCAGAATAACTAAAGAAACAGGATCCAGGAGAAATGTGTGCCAGGGAGGCATCAGTAAAAGTGTGCCATGAGCTTAAGTCCTGAGTTGAGTACTAGCCTAGCCAAGCTTAAGCTATTGATCTCCAGCCAAGTCTAGAAACTCAGCTGTTTCAGTAGAGCAGCGGCCCACAGCTGGCATCAGACCCGCTGCTAAAGTGGGACATCAGACATTAGCCGAGCTTAATAAGGACGTAGGACCTGTAGAATCTCCTGTAGTGTTTACTGTATAATTATAACCTTTCAGGCTTGCAGAGAGAATACCTTTCAAAATGTCAAATGTACTGATTTACTGCGCAAGTAAACAAACCATTAAAACAGATTTGGTTTATATCTATTTTTTGGAAGTCATACGCCATTTCGAAGTGAGCTGATTGGGAGCCATACAGGTTGGTTTGTTTACATTCTCAAAAATATAATGAAATAAGCTCACATCAAAACTGGACAATGGGGAAAACATCATTGTTAAGGTCAGTTTATGCTAAGAATCGTATGGATGCATAGTGTGATTGGCGGTGATTGGTTCCCATCTTCTTGGTTAAATTATATGGAGCAACTCAGACACACTAATGCACAAGTATAACGTATTTTTCCCACTAAAGGCACACTGGATAATAAAGCATGATAAAGTGCAATATGTTACACTAGTAAGGAAAAGGAGTGCCGACATGTTTTCTTTCTAATTCAGCAGGTCTCGCCAATGAGTGGTGGTGGGGCGGGGGGTAACTTAGTTAAGTAAAGCTGAGCTAAGTAAAAAAAACTGTAATTCTTTAAAAAAAAACATCTTTTAAAGTCAATCGAGCGCTGGATGTTAATCTACACAGATTTCTCTCCTGAAAACTGTTTATTTGGGTAAATAAAGCTCTTCTGTTTATTTGCAGTAAGCTTAGATTTCCAGATTTCCACTAAGGCTGGGTGCAGCAGCATTAGCATTAGCAGCTAACCACTAGCGCTTGCCATGGTCAGCGGCTAATGCCAGTCAACAGCAAAACACTGAGGAACCCTGAGTGTTTTGATAACCCAGGGTGATATTAGTTAGTGGTTCATCCTACGTAGCTTGTTTTAACACTGTAAACACAAAGACTACAGTCCCATTATACATTCTCACCTCTGAACAGAGCTGAAAAGAGCTAGGGTTTAGCATGGTTAGCGGCTAATGCTAATGCTGCTCCAACCTTGGCGCTGGAAGACTACTGTATAAAGCTGTACTTCAGCGCAGTGGCTTTACTGCTTCTTACAACCTGACTGAAAAAAAAATAATACATGATTGTGGTAAATTATAAAGTATATACCAGCCTTTTTACATCACTTCCTGTGTGCTACATTTTAACTTGCCCCAAAAAAACATTCATAATTCGTGTTTCAAAGGGTTCAACTTTCGCCAGGTTTGTTTCTCATGTGATCTTCAATCAGTAAGCTCCAAACAGGAGCCGTTTCGCAGGAAAGCTGCACAGCGACACGGCGATTCTGCGAATGTGAGATCTCGTTATGTTTATCTTTAAACCGCAGAACTCTTCTCCTGCGTATGTCTACAGTATCTGAGTACGAGTCAAACGCGGAATTATGGTTTAGTCGCCGGGGTTGCTCGCCGCAGTCTCGGAAGTAGAACATTTCTTGCAGTTCTGGAACTTTTTTCCCCCAGAATTCCACTCGCAGCGTAATGACTCAGCTTATTTGAAGATTGCCTCCACTGCTGGCCTAGCCCCGGGAGATCATACGGATGCGGGTAATATCTCACAGCTTGCATGAGTAAATCATAAAGTGTTCATTAAGTACTGAGGGAGGGAGAATGGTTTGAGGGGAATGGATTGAGGGCCATCTGCAGACTGAAGGGGGGAATTTGATGCTACATTGGGCTCTTCTGGTCAACACATCAAAATAAGGCCTAAGCCTATATAAACCCAGGTCAGGACAGGGGGTTATTTATCTAAAGCCACTGACCACAAAAGGTGGGTTGAAGCAGCAGCATCCTGCTAGATTGAGGTATAAGTATGCTTAAGTACATAAGTAAACTGCATTAGCCGTTTTAATAGAGGGTTTAAACCGCACTGCTTAAGGATCTGGATGGTCTAAGGAGCTACCACCATAATCTGACGATCGCTGGATTGAATCTCGGATCATGCGGTTAGTCATCAGCAGCCAGAGTCTGAGAGAGAACAATTGGTCATGCTTTCTCTCTCCAGGTGGGTTGATGACATCTCTCCTAGCGTAATGTTGGGCAGCACAGGCGTCTGTTAGCTGATGTATAAGAGATGGGTCACTGCGCTTTCCCTCCAAGCCTGTGAAAAATTCGAGGAGGGATTTCATTTTTGCATAGCACACATACATTACCTCCACAAGACAAACCAAATGTTCTTACGAAAAGAGGCAGGACACTTTTGTCAGTTTCAGGCAAGACATTGTACTGTGTACCGTAGCCCATAGCATATGAGCCCGTGCTCTACATAAATGTTATCAACTTGTTACTGCTAATATTCTAACTACATTCTCATTATTACAGGAAGATGGTTATAGAATTTGGATATCAATGCTTTGTACTGACTGCAGTACATAAATCGAGCAGCAATTCCCATCTCTGTCATTGATCATATGCCAAGATTATTGATTATTTGCAAATCTATCACAATTTGTCTTAAAGTGATTTTGTACAAATACAAGAAAACATAACATACAACTAATCCTGTCCAAATATGACTTGGCTCAAGCAGATCTGATAGTTTAAAAGCATTGTTATGATTGTTATGATTATTACAAGTACGCTTTGTGAAATTCAACATAGATAAACACGTCTATGAGTCGTGTGATCTCGGAAGGTTAAGCAGGGTTTGGCCTGGTTAGTACTTGGATGGTAGACCACTGAGCAGGAAGGTGCTTGGTTAAAAGCTAACAACACCAAAGAGCTACAACCCCTTTCGCGAGCCAATTATGCTAAGCTACGCTACACTAGGCTATGATGTATCACCCCTGTAAGACATCAAAGTAATTTGAGCCAGCCAACCAGGGTTGTTAATGGGACTGTATAACTGCGTCTACATAAAGCTATTACTATTACATTAAAAAAGAAAATACTTAAAATACTAAATCTGAATTCGAGGCGTGTTCCGTATCACTCTCCCAGAGATTTGTCTGACTGATTGCCGCCCTTGTTGTGACACACAACAATGTCACAAGTTTTTACACCACTCTTTTTTTGGCAATCAAATCCCGCCAGACCCTACATACGGTGAACCAGCAGCTGGGGCGAACTCACGCTGGGAAAGTGAAGCGTTGGTTCCGGCACATAACAGTGGCTCAAACAGCAGGCGATCCTGCAGAGGAAGACCACCCTCGGCCTCGTATTCAAGATATGTTTTCCATACACGCTGCTAAAACCAACAGTCACAACCAAAGGTGTGATAAATTACAGGCAATCAGGACAAGCTTTGATACGTGAGACTCCAGAACACTTGAAACCAAGAGTATGTGAAATCCTGGGGGCGGTCGCCAACACACAAAATACTGCAGATTGTAATTTTATTTACACAAATATATTTATCTACTTGCTTTTTGCACATATACAATGCTTAAAAAATCTGTCAAGGGCAACCCAGCAGTGGATGAGGACCCTAGAATCTGAGCCAGTGATTTTCTGGTGCCATTGATCTACTGATCTACTGGGGGACTAGACATGCCGTGTCAGCAATGGATGCAACTTATAACAAAGCAGAATGCATTCGTTAGAAAGGGGTATCCACAAATATTTGGACATGTTGTGCTAAGCTTTTAATGGAATCATTTTAATAAAATATAAAAAAAATTATCTTTATGGTAACCAAACTGAGGAGACCATTTATATTTGTTGAAATATAAATGGGATTACTTGTACGGCCAAACATGGCATCTGTTTAAAACCAAAGTTCAACCCTTTAAAAAGAGGGTAAGCTCCTGCTATGTGGAGATCTGCGCAAGCGAAGCAGTTTCTGAAAAGTGTAATTTTCCTTTCAGTTTCCAGTAGTTTGGTCTCTTTGTATTCATAGAGATGGGAGTCTGGTTTTGATGTTTTGCATTTAATTCTACTTCCACTAAAGCTAGAGTGATGCACACACCAAACAATCCAGTGAGGGTGGTCTTCCCCCGTGCCCCCGGGGCTTATTAACGGCTCTGTGACTCTCTTGTAACAGCCGGAGAGAGTGAAAACAGAGGGGAGGAGGTAGAGAGGGAGGGAATAATGGAGGGGGAGAAAAGGAATAGCGGCAGTTTCTTACCGTAGACGTAGCTGCTCTGAACCGACGCCGCGAGGAGCGTCAGGGCGATGAGCGCGGACAGCGGGAATGCTGGGAATGCTGGGAATGCCATATTCACTCGCGCGCGCTCTCTCGTCCGTCCGACAGTGGATGCGGAGCTTAAAACCTCACGAGACCCGAGGATGCGGTGCTCAAGAACGTGCAACCTACAGCCAGAGCGGGAGAGGGAAAACACACACACACACACACACACACAAACAGAGAGCACACTCATTAGCATATCTAGGCAAACGGTCAGCACTAGTAATTACATGTACTGCATGCATTCACACACACATACACACACTTACACACTCACACTCACGTGCACACTCATGCTTTGACACATTGATGCAATGCCTCAGAGATTCCATCGACCCGATTTGTGTCACTCTTCTGTCTTTGTGTGTGTGTGTGTGTGTGCGTGTGTGTGTGTGTGTGTGTGAATGAGGTGATGCAGCGATCGACCCTCAGAGTAGAAAACAGCCTACGCAGGACCCTTTGCTAGAGTGGGGTGCAACACCGGGAGGCTGCTTCGCTATTGGATAAGGCGCATCACATGATCGCTACGCTCAAAATAGTTCCCCAAAACACTACTTTCCCTGTCTCACAAGGACAAGTCCACCAATTTCCCACAGTTTCTGCATAATTACGAGTGTTGAGTTGAGTCATGGCTGGGCAATGTGTTGATCTATTGCAAATATCAACCAATTCAATAATATCGTCTGGTATGCAATGTAACGAGCTATACTATGTATTAGAAACATTGTAATTAAAAGGATATTAAGACTAAGGTGCTATAACTATGATCAGGTGGTCGCCGGTTCGAATCCTGTTTATGTAGCTTGCCATCAGCACAATTAGCCTTTTTCTCTGTCTGGGTGGGTAGAGTAGATGGCGCTCTTTCCCGCCATCACTCCAAAGGGTGATGTGGATCAGCACAAGGCTGCATCTGTGACCTGCTGTATCAGAACTGAGTCGCTGCACTTTCTACCAAGTGCGCTGTGATGCTACTCGGCAATGCTACATCATCAGCAGCAGATCAAAAAGAGGCGGAGTCTGACTTCACATGTATTGGAGGAGGCGTGTGCTAGTCTTCACCCTCCTGGTGTGTTGGGGCATCACTAGTGATAGCATTTGTTACCTGTCCCCCTACTCTCTAACTCTAAACTTTACCATGAAATATAATTATTAAAATCCTTTTGAGATGTAATTTTTTAACATTGTTGTGTGACTCCAAATCCCATCTATGCTTTAAAAAAAACATCTGGAACTTTCTACAAGTCTCATCTACAAAAGGAAGTGACATCATCAGCTGGTTCTTCTGAAGATCATGGGAAGACCAACATTAAGTCCCCTCGTTTGTTTTTCTGTATATTTGATCTTATTGTAACGATGACTGAGGAGCTCAATCTCAACACTCAGTCCTGTTACCAAATTAAATCTTAGATCTTTTTTGTTTATTTTTAAAATACAATTTTTTGGAAAATCACTAGAATGTGCTCAGTGTCCTTAAGCTATTAGCATTGAGTTCCAGTAACAGACATGAGTTCCAGTAACAGGAGTGAGTGCCAGAAATAGGAGTGAGTTCCAGTTAAAGGAGTGAGTTCCAGTAACAGGAGAGAATTCCAGTAACAGGAGTGAGTGCCAGTAACAGGAGAGAATTCCAGTAACAGGAGTGAGTGCCAGTAACAGGAGTGAGTTCCAGTAACAGGAGTGAGTTCCAGTAACAGGAGAGAGTTCCAGTAACTGGAGAGAGTTCCAGTAACAGGAGAGAGTTCCAGTAACTGGAGAGAGTGCCAGTAACAGGAGTGAGTTCCAGTAACAATAATGAGTGCCAGTAACAGGAGTGAGTTCCAGTAACAGGAGTAAGTTCCAGTAACTGGAGAGAGTGCCAGTAACAGGAGTAAATTCCAGTAACAATAATGAGTGCCAGTAACAGGAGTGAGTTCCAGTAACAGGAGTGAGTTCCAGTTAAAGGAGTGAGTGCCAGTAACAGGAGTAAGTGCCAGTAACAGGAGTGAGTTCCAGTAACAGGAGTGAGTTCCAGTAACAGGAGTGAGTTCCAGTTAAAGGATTGAGTTCCAGCAACAGGAGTGAGTTCCAGTAACAGGAGTAAATTCCAGTAACAATAATGAGTGTCAGTGACAGGAGTGAGTTCCAGTAACAGGAGTAAGTGCCAGTAACAGGATTGAGTTCCAGCAACAGGAGTGAGTTCCAGTAACAGGAGTAAATTCCAGTAACAATAATGAGTGCCAGTAACAGGAGTGAGTTTCAGTAACAGGAGTGAGTTCCAGTAACAGGAGTGGGTTCCAGTAACAGGAGTGGGTTCCAGTAACAGGAGTAAATTCCAGTAACAATAATGAGTGCCAGTAACAGGAGTGAGTGCCAGTAACAGACGTGAGTTCCAGTAACAGGAGTGAGTTTCAGTAACAGGAGTGAGTTCAAGTAACAGGTGTGAGTTCTAGTAACAGGAATGCGTGCCAGTAACAGGAGTGAGTTCCAGTAACAGGAGTGAGTTCCAGTAACAGGAGAGAGTTCCAGTAACAGGAGAGAGTTCCAGTAACAGGAGTGAGTTTCAGTAACAGGAGTGAGTTTCAGTAACAGGAGTGAGTTCAAGTAACAGGTGTGTGTTCTAGTAACAGGAATGCGTGCCAGTAACAGGAGTGAGTTCCAGTAACAGGGGTGAGTTCCAGTAACAGGAGTGAGTTCCAGTAACAGGAGTGAGTATTGTCCCCTGGTTTATTGATTTATTAAAGTGAGCATTAGGTAATGTAAATCACTTTTTCCCATTCTGTTTGGGTCATTATTAATCCATTTGTTTAATAAACTGCATTATAGTACATTTGATCAATTTCAGGTTTGTCTTTTTGATAGATAAAAATGGCTTTTCATATGTTAGAAAAATACAAAGTGCATGCATATATAGTGATTTTTCTGATCAGTTCTCAGTATTTATTTCATCTAAAATGTTATCTATACTATATACTTTATATTTAAACACTAGTTAGTATTAGTTATTAATATGGAATTTAATAACTGAGCTGTAGAGGGGGTATAATTTAGGAGGATTGACAGGTAAGAGTGAGGTAAATTTGAAAAATCCTCTTTTGTTTATATTCCAGAGGAACTTTCTCTGTTAACCCCTTGACGCTAAAGTTCTGACTCTTGCGCGAGTTCAAATCTCCTTTCTTTTTCTGAAGCCTGCGTTCAGAATCCATCAAAGACCCTCAGGACCGGGATTGAGCTCAGACCCCACCGGGCAGCTTCAGCTACGACTGACTGCCATCACCATCGCGCAGATTCCCTCTCAGAGCGATCACAGGACTGAGCGTGAAGTGGCAGCCGCTCTCCGCTGTAGGGATAAAGTGGCTGGCTGTGTAATTACACTGAGATTTCTCACAGGTGTTTAATAGGCTTTCCTGGATAATTGCATTGATGGAGGCGTCGTTTTCAGTCATATTATAGTAGTTAGCATACTACAGTACGAACATTTCTCATCAGTAGCTCTCCAGCTCGCAGTAATGATGGTTAGGGATGTACTGATGTAGTTTTTTGCTCATTGATTCGATTTAAAGTACCTTAATGTTGAGTATTGGCCAATGCTGACCCAATCCCAATGTCTGGTATTCATGTTTGTATATAGTGTATATAATACACAATGTAAAAAAGTGGTTACAATGATTAGTTGGCTGCAGTTTCCCCATTATTATGTATTTGTTTTACAGTGTATATACTGTTATTTATTTTAAAAGTATCTTATATTAACTGTATATTAAATTCTAGAATGTTACCATTCCCATTTTTTTTTTACTTTTTTGGATTATAATAATTATGCGACACTAGTAAGGAACAGGGGTGTCTCCATGTTTTCCTAAAAGCTAAGCTAAGTTAATCTACACAGATTTCTCTCCTGAAAACTGTCTATTTGGGTGAGTAAAGCGCTTCCATTTATTTACAGTAAGCTTAGATTCCCAAATTTCTCTAGCATTAAAGCTGGGGCATTAGCATTAGCTGCTAACCGCTATCCACAGTTAATGCCACCCAACAGCTCTACACTGAGGAACCCTGAGTGTTTTGGTGAGCCAGCGGTTCGTCCCACGTAGCTTGTTTTAACACTGTAAACATGCAGACTACAGTCCAATATACTCATCTCTGTACGGGGCAAGAGCTAGCGCTTAGCACAGTTAGCGGCTAATGCTAATACTGCTCCAGTCTCAGTGCTGGAGAACTAAACTGAAACTCCTTTATAACTCTGTACCTGACTGGTGAAATTCATACATGAAGCGCACTGATGATTTTTAGGAAAATACATATATATATATATATATATATATATTTCATCAGTCACTCAGTGTGATTAACCATTGCTTATTCAGGGAGAGTAAGCTCGTGTTGTTTCTTAATGAAGAATCGATTGTGTTGCTTCCCTTCTGCCAGCCTATTTTCCCCTTACATTAGTAAATTAATCCATCACCAACTGCACTGCAGTTCTCATCCAGCATGATGTCACACTTTATAGGAAAGAAAACAGTAACTTGCTCTCATGGCCTATAACACTGTGGCCATGCAGTTATTCATTATACAACACTATCTATATGAAACATAACTGAGTAGCCAGGGGAAGATAGCCATGGTGGCTAATAGGGCTGCAACTAATGATTATTTTGGTAGTCGACTGTTCTGATGATTATTTTTTCGATTAGAATATGATAGAAACAGCTGAACATGAGATATAAAAGGCATTTAAATGTCAGGATGTTGTTAAAACATGGAAAGTTCTGATATTTAGTGAATAAAAATGTATTCGGTTGTGTTATGGCACTTCTGGAGACACCGACTAAGTTGAGAGTAACCTGTGTGCGTGGGACATTTACCCATCACCCATTGCGCTTTTGTCTCCAGCACTTTGTGTAATGCGGTACTGTTACAAATTAACGATTAGTCGACAATGAAATTTGTAGTCAACAAATTTACATAATCAACATTGTCGATTATATCGATATCGATATATCAATGCAGGCCTAGTGGGCAAGACTACACACGGATTACGTTCATTTTTTTACAATGATACATCTACAAAATGAAAAATAAATGTATAGTTGTCAGGACAGCAATTTATACTGCATTTTATATATGTTGCTGACCTCCTGATTCTTCAGCTTCCAGTTGTTTTTAGGGCTTTTCTAGACCTACAGTCTGGTTAGGTTTGAATAAATAGTGGCGATAAATTAGTTTGGCAGATGTAAATACAGTAATCATACTGAGATGCAGACGAAACAAGTGCACCAATACCATGGAGAGGAGGTGGCATTGGCGCAGTTCCAACCAACTAGAGTGTTTTTTGTTTGTTTATGGTAGGAATGTAAACTGACCTTTGACCTATCAGATTTAGTTCATGTCATTATGTTTACAGCATTTAGCATTCATCTTATCCAGAGTGTCTTACAAGAATATTTCTATTACAGAGTTGGGCCAATGTAGTGTTGGCGCACCATAGTCACCCCGGCCTGGAATTGAACCCCAGTCTCCCACATGGTAGCTCACTGGCAGGTGGTGGTGTTATCCACTGCACCACACCAACCCCAACTTGATAATTCCTACAGCTATAAACTAATGGCATCTCTGCTGTTACTCCATGCTAAACTACACAAATATACACACTAGCCCAGACTTTACTGCTCTGCCTGTGATTGCTTCGACTCCTTGTTTGTTAGTGTTCCTACAAGAAGTTTTCAGGTTTTTCCTACATTGTAAAACGTCACGACTCAAGAAAAAGCTATTTGACACCATCTGAGAGTTTCTTTTTGTATCCAAGGACAAAATAAAAATGCAAAGTAATAGGGGAATGAACCGAGGTGTCAGGCTGGAGCAGGGAGGAGGCGCGGAGAGCGGACGCAAACGCAAGTAATTTAATATATAACTAAAATATAAACAAGAAAACAAACAAAGAAGCAGAAATAAACCACAACCTAACAGGAGTAAAGATGTAAAAGAACTGACAAAGGAAATAGGAAATACAAGGCTATAAATACACACAAACAAAGCGGGGAAGGGAAACAGGGAACACCTGGGCAAAGGTAACAAAGGGGCGGGGCTACACATGAAACAGAGCTAAAGGCACTAATTAAGAGCAGATACATGAAAGAATACACAACAGAGAACATGACAATTTGACAAGCAAGCTAACAGAAATTACATCACATGAAAGCACGCCTTAACTTTAGCTGCTTTAGCTGCAACAATTGACAAGGTTTGTGAACAGTGCAGTGGGTGGTAATGATGGTGATTGGCAGTGTCTGGCCAGAATTGTCTGTTTAAACAAAAAATACTTGTTGACACAGCAGGTAAAAGTGGCACAAATCCAATCCAGTCTATATACAGAATTTGGCACAGATTTCTTGCACTGCATCGCATTGCAGTGTGAACACACTGATTGAAATATTTTTATTTCTGATTTAGATGACTTCTCTTTAGTACTAAAATTCGATGCATATCTGATATATACACTCATCTGCCACTTTATTAGGTACACCTTTATTAGGTAGTATCGGGTTGCACCCACCTTTCCCCCACATCCCAAATCTGCTCTACTGGATTGAGATCTGGTGAGTGTGGAGGTCATTCCAGTACAGTGTTCAAGAAACCAGTCTGAGATGATTCTCTTGCATGGAGCATTATCCTGCTGGAAGTAGCATCAGTGGTCATAAAGAGATGAAGGACATGGTCAGCAACAATACTCAGGTAGACTGTGGCGTTGCTCATTGACACAATGCTCAATTGGTACTAATGGACCCAAAGTGTGTTAGAAAAATATCCCCTACACCATTACAGCATCGCATCACCACCAACAGCCTGAACCATTGATACAGGGCAGGATGGATCCATGCTTTCTTGTTGTTGACGCCAAAATCTGACCCTACCATCCGAATGTCGCAACTGCAAACATCAGAGACTCATCAGACCAGGTAACCAGGTTTTTCCAATCTCCTATTGTCTGATTTTGGTGATTCTGTGTGAATTGTAGCCTCAGTGTTTAGTTCTTAGCTGTTGCTTAGAGTTGTGCTGATGTTCAGAGATGCTCTTCTTCTGCAGACCTCAGTTATAACAAGTGGTTATTTGAGTTACTGTTGTTGTTCTATCAGCTGGAACCAGTCTGGCCGTTCTCCTCTGATAAATATCACTGGATATTTTCTCTTTTTCAGATCATTCTCTGTTAAAACTAGAGATGGTTGAGCGTGAAAATCCCAGTAGATCAGCAGTTTCTCAAATACTCAGACCAGCCAACCATCTGGCAACCATGCCATGTCCAAATGCATTGAGTTGCTGCCATGTGATTGGCTGATTGGATAATTTTTGAGCCATGCGCAACCATAAAAAGATTTTACGTTCTTTTGTACTTTAAAAGCTTCTTTACATTTTATTACTTTCTTGATTCTTTATAGAACTAAAAGTGCTGAATCTTTGGCATCACTCCATCTAAACCATCTGAAGCTTCAGACAGACAGCGGGCTGTGTAATGAAAGAAAACCGCTCTCTTTTACGTGAAAAAAAAACCCTGAAGGCTGTTTAAATCCAGGGTTACTTTATGGATATTTTGAAAAAGAGCGAAGCAAAGGCGTCAAAGGAGTTTTTATCCAGTATGTGTCTCAGTTTCTGTTCTCTGCGAGTTTGTATGCCTGTGCTAGCATATTCCTCTTCACGGCAGGTAAGAGAAAGAAATAGAGGTTCTGTTCTCTGTTTGATCGTCTTCCACAGTTAAACACAGAAACTCACAGTTTCTACTTCCTGTGAGCTGAATTGAGTGCGGTCGATTTAGGCTTTTTTTTTCTTTCTTTTACTGTTTTCCCTCCAGCAAGCTTTAAAGTAGCGTTAGCGGTTCGCTCAGCTGATTTTCACATCACGTAAAGGAAGTCAATTAATCTTAAGGCGAGACTCTGGACAGCTGTGTGCTGGATGAACGTGATAGGTGAAGCAGTGTCTGTTCAATCTGTTCAGACTAATGGCACAAACAAACCCCATTTGGTGGCCAATGTAAACAACCAATCTAAAACTGAACAAATAAAATCTGATTGGGGACCCTGAATTTACCTGCTGTGTGAATGCAGATTTAGAGCATATTCAAAGGCATATTTGGCTTGTTCTGGTTCAATCTGATCAAAACTGGTCCAAAGTTTTCCCTTTCTGTTTTATTTTGTGGAATTATTATTATAGGTTGCATCCCAACCATGTGCTACATGCTAATACTATACATGGCATTTTGCCCAGTTGATGCTGACAGACATGACAGATGCTAACTGTCTGTCTGTCTAATTAAGCTTAAGGCAGGTGAAGCAGTGTGACCTAGACAGACTACAAATGTCAAAAAACAAACCACATTAAAAATACAATGTAAACAACGAAACAAAAAAATCCACAATGCATGAAAGTAAACCATGTGAAAACTAGTGCTGTGACGATACACTTTTTTCAGCTCCGATCCGATCCAATTCCGATATAAAACTGAAAATAAAAAAACTGCCGATACAAATACTACTACCGATACTTTTAGTTTATTATTAGTACTTTAATTAACGTTACATAATGAGGCTGAAAAAGGCCACACAGCCATTTGAAGAGTATAGAAAGGTGCATTTAATATAAGTGCATTCCAAAGTAATTAATATATAATTTAACATTATATGCAAATACACACTAGTTTTCTTTCAAATTAAATATTTTAATTTTTATTAAATATTAAATACGTTTAATATTACCTACAGGGCTCTAAATTAATTTTTGCAGTGCTTGTTCAGGAGACTTTTATTTTGACACGTAGTGGATTAGCTGTAATGGCTAATGGCTAACCAGCGACACTAACTGAATTAATCACTGTTTTTTAATAACAGATTGATTTATTAGTGCTGGTTAGCGTGGGGAGGATCTGTGGTTTGATCTCTCTAGTTTTGACTGATGCAAAAAAAGTACAGACACGTACTTGTGTACTGAGGCATTTGGTGTGCTTGAGAATTGCCCTGGCTGTATCCCAAATGCACGCTTCACACCAGTACTGTAGTAATAAGCATAGACTTTATTTATTATAGCTGCGTTACATAGTTTAGGCACCAGCTGAGGTTGCATTTCTTGCCCGTACAGCATTGAAGCTTGCTTCAAACTGAAGAACCCTTCAAATTCAGCCAAAGAAATGGGGTCTGATTAGACAGTGGGTCTTCCCAACTTTTGTGTAGAGTACCTCTTACAGTGCTTTTCCACCAATGTAGAACCAGCATCGTTCTGGTTTGTGAACAAATCTTGAACTGTTTGCTGCATTGCGACCAACAAAAGTAGGTCCCATAACCAGGAACGTTTATTCACAGCGGGAACTGAAGAAAACTAGGTTCTTACAGAATACTAGGTTTGTACAGGAGCAAAACACCTGTGCAATGCCCTCTGTATGATAGGACATTTTGATGGTTCCAATAAAACTGTTGGAAACGTGGGTGCTGGTTCCTATCGGAGTCCTTTTGGGGGAAAAGCACTATTAGTGAGAGATCAATGACTGCTAGACATGCCTCTATGATGCACTTTAGGACATTTTCCCCAATGGACAAACTGCAGTGTTGTTGTAAATGAGAACCCTGGACTGCTACTGACAGAACCTGTATCATTTTCTTTAGTGATGAATCCAGGTTCTATTTGGGATCTGACAGCATTCCTGATTGAGCATGAAGGCATCACTGGTGAGCACTTCAATCCTGCTATTGGTGTGGAGCATTACTGTCCCCCCAATTGCTGGTGTGATGATCTGGGGAGCCATCACTTACAACAGCCAATCAGTCAGTCACCCCTAGTAGTGTGACTACTCAGCGATATTTGAAGGACATCCTGCACCTTATCTCATTTTTCAGCAGGGTGATGCTCGCCCACACACAGCCTTTTGCTGTGGAATAACAAACTGACCCAACTGCTGTTTGATGATCTGAGGAGCCATGGAGCAGGGCTTCCACCTGGCATTTTCCAGCAGTATGATGCTCATCCACACAAACAGCAAGCGTTCCCCTTTCCCAGTCTATCAGATTACAACACTTCCTTGGTCTACCCGGTTGCCAGATTTATTGACAAATTAGAATTTACAGGAGCAGCTGAGGTGCCAGTTTTAGCAACCAACGAGTGTAGAGCAGGATCTACAGGCCCAGTTGCACCATCTGTGTGCAAATGTGCTGCAGGATGTCATATGTTAGGGGGTCAAGGGGGTCAGAAAAAGGCAAACATGAAACATCTGGCCTGTGAGGCTGTTTGAACTATAATAAACGATAATGAAAAAAAATATACATAAAATGCTTCTCTGGCAAGCTTCTGTTTACATTCTCCCCTGTCTCTCTCTCTGACGCACTCCACATGGCTTTAGTTTCCACCCGTTCTCGTTTTTCTGCCCGTTCTTGGGCTCACTATCTCCTTATAAGGGCGCAAATTCACTATTCTGACAAAACGGTTGCTTTGAGATCAACTGTTCAACAACCCTCTTGGCTGGAGCTTTACTAGTCTGTAGCACTCCATCCCATTACACTTCATTTTCCAAAACAGAATTTTGTTTTTGTGGCCCGTCACATAATGGCTTGGAAAAAACTTAATGGCTAAACTTAATTGCCGTCCCCTGCTATATGGGGTATTTGTACAGTTTCCCATAATGAACTTATCTTTTCACTCTCTTATATTAACACATGAATTTTTCTTTCCTACCCAAGAATGGGCTTGTTGGTACGTAATTCCTTTTTAAATGATGTAGTTCTTCCAAACACATTTACTGATTCAGACAAGAGCAGACTGAGCGCCCTCAGAAAACACTCTCAGCACTGGATACACACACGTATTAAGGTGCTTTATATTCCGGGTATATAAGTGTTATAGAATTGCTCATTACATGGGTCTGAGGTGATATTGGGAGTCCACTGAACCTGTTTATTTTTTCATCTTCAGCGCTGAGGATGTTGTCACTGTGGCTCGTGCATAAACGAGTTTAATAGACTCTGTTCTGGCTGACGGGGCGCTGAACCGCCTTACTGGCCGCTATTGTTCCAGCTGTCAAATTAAGCGCTCTGTCCGCTTCCCATCACTGGCGGATGCCGTAAACGGCAGGCTGCTCGTTACGGAGCTCAGGCTGGACACAACACTGGACAGATCTGTGGAATAAAAGAAGGCGTTCCCCCTCCCCCACCGCCACCTACCCCCCCTCCGTCTCCTGCTCTGACCGCTGCACACGGACGCGCACGCTCCAAGAACGGTGCACGCGTCGCCACACACACTGCACCGTGCAGTATACAAACACACACACACACAAACACACACACACACACACACAAACAGTGTCTCTTGAGGCAAACACAAACGCTCTGGGTCAGTATTGCTTGGCGCGCGCACGCCTGTATGCGTTTCAACCAAAGTCACGGCGTCGCCTGCGGGACAGGAGCATGCTTATCACACTGTTCCTCTGCGCGAGGGAGAGAGAGAGAGAAAGAAAGAGTAAAGGAAAAGAGATAGCCAGACAAGGACCATCTCATCTACCTGCTGTAAGAGGACCTGAAAGAGACCCGCCCGTTGGGGTGTGTGTATGTGTATGACTAGGGATGCAGGGGAGGGGGTGGGGGGGGGTCTCGCACCGCCTCTTTTCTCCAGTCAGCGAACACCTTGTCTCGCCCTCCTCTTTCTCTCTCCCTCCTTCTTTTCTCCATCCATGCCTCTCTCTTCTCTCTCCCTCCTTTTTCTCCTTCTCTCTCTCTACCTCTCTCTCTTTTACACACACACACACACACACAATCTCTCTCTTTCCCTCTCCTTCTGTCTCTCCCTCTCTCCATCCCTCTCTTCCATTCCAACACACACACAATCTCTCTCTCCTTCTCTTCTTCTCTCTCTCCCTCTCCCTCTCTTCCATTCCCTCTCTCTCTCTCTCTCTCACACACACAATATCTCTCTCTCTCTCTCTCTCCCGCTGGGGCTACTGGGGCCTCGCGGAAAACAGTAGCAGGTGCGCGCCCAGCGCGAGCTCGCGGAGCGCAGAAGGAGCGGCGGGGTGGACGGAGTGTGTGTTTTGTGTGTGTGTGTGTGTGTGTGTGTGTGTATATGGGAGGTGATGTTGCTGGTACAGAGCGGAGGGTGGGGAGGTGAGGGGGGGGGGGGGGGGGGGGGGCACGGCGGCGCGAGCAGCCCAGAAACAGGGAGCGTGAAGCGCGCGCTTCAGCCGGAAGGGACCCCAGCCTCCGCCCGCGGTGCAGCATCACTCGCGCGCCCGGCTTCGCGCTCTCCCGCGCTCGTTCCGGTCAGATCGAGGTGATTGTGCCTGCCTCGTGCGCGCGCATTCCATAACACAAGCGCACACGCGCGCGCTCCTATTCGCTCAGTGACAGGTGTCTCCCCTCCCCGTGTACGGCGCGAGCACGCCGCCCGACGATAACGTACCTCCCCGCGTGCGCGCGCGCGCGTTCAGAGATATAGTAGCTTGTATACACACCGTGATGCCGCGCTCGCGCTCCGGCCAGCAGCTCGCTCTCGCTCCGGTCTCCGTGCTCGTGCCTCCCTCCGCTGCTCCTTGTTTTTCTTTTCTTGTCTGCTTTTCTCTCACTCCCTCACTCTCTCACGCGGGGTCTCGCTCTCTCTCTCCCGGTGTCGCTCTCTCGCTCTCTCTCTAGCGCGCGCTCTCCACGGCTACCGTTCACTGCAGCAAAAACAGTCCGACTGAAAGACAGGAGAGGGGAGGGAGGGGGAGGGGCCTGGCGCGCGGGGCGGGGGGGAGGAGGGGGAGGGGATTTTAATACGATTTGGCCCGAACCATTCGGATAAAGAGAGAGAGAGAGAGAGAGAGAGAGAGAGAGAGAGAGAGAGAGAGAGAGAGAGAGAGAGAGAGAGAGAGACAGAGAAGGAGAGAGAGAGAGAGAGACAGAGAGGGAAAGAAAAGGAAGGAGGGAGAGAGAGATGTTGAGAATGAAAGAGAGAGTGAATGGAGAAGGGAGAGTGAAGGAGAGAAAGAGATGGTGAGAATGAAAGAGAGAGAATGAAGGAGAGATTGAGAAATATAGTGAGAAATAGAATAAAGCAGAGGGGAAGAGAATGAAGGGAAAAGGGAGGAAGAGAATGAAGCTGATGAGATAGAATGAAGGACAGAAAGTGTAAGACAGTGGATGAGAGAATAAAGGATATATGGGGAGAGAATGAAAAGTGAAGGAGAGAGAGAAATAATAAAAAAAGGGATAGAGAGAGGATGAAGGATATATAAGGAAAGAGGGAAAAGTAATGGAGAGAGGGAGAGAGAGAGAGAGAAAACGAGTATAAGTACAGAGACACAAAGCTTGCTACATACCCCAAGAGGCTGAAATGTGCCTTTAAACTATGGTACTGTGTACCTGTTCCAAAAGCTCCCAGCATGAGCTTTAAGATGTACCACCCCTGTGAAAAGCCCTTTGGACCCTTACTGTGACTAAACTGTACCATATATATCCACATACATGCTTCATTTAGTAATCAGATTTATCACAAATTCAAACAGCATTAGAAGGAGAACTAGCTGAGATTATTAAACATCAATCAAATCAGCAATCAGTCACATCCAAATAATTACTATGTAATTATTATATTATGTATAATATTTAATGCATTTGTTGTACAAATTAGAATAAAAAATGTTAAGTCGTTTATTTAAAACTTATAAGATGCCAAATTGAGTCACAAATAAGAAAAAAAGTAACTGAGATCCATCCCAATCCAAGCCAGTTCAGTTTTGAGACTCCAGCGAACCACAGTGAGAGCCATTATCCACAAATGGCGAAAAAGTGAAACAGTGGTCAAACTTCCAAGGAGTGTCCAGCTGACCAAAATTACCCCAAGAGTGCAGCAACGACTCATCCAAGAGGTCACAAAAGACCCCACAACAACATCCAAAGAACTGCATGAACGTCAAGTCATGACAACCGAGAGCCGTGAAAGATACATCAGTTGCGTCCTTTAAATCTCTCTCTCTTTGAATCACGCCAAACCTCTGCTGCATTTCTTGGCTGTATATTCAAGGTTTCAGTTGGGAACAAGGGAACTTGGGAATTTTTTAAGGGACTAAGGTTTTTGTTGTTTTTTTTTTTTAAAGCTTATGAGATGCCAAAAAGCACAGTATTCTAACAATGACCCCTAATAAGTTCACAATATTATACCCGTTCAACAAGTATACAGACAATATAAGTAATATTAAGTTAAGTTAATAACTAATTAAGTTAATAACATTATTACTAAGTTATATATTATTGCTGAACATGCAGCATGTGTCTTCAGTCTTTTGAAAAAAAAAAGCAATATATATATATATATATTTATTTTTATTATTTATATATATATATATATATATATATATATATATATATATATAATGTTATGAGACAAATCTATTCCTATTATACTGAGACTAACAAGTGGGTCATACATAAAAATATGTAAGTATGCTAGAATATGAAAAGAAGTATATTTGGATGTTGTTTTTTTATTATATATTTGCTGTAAACGTGCCAAAACAGTTGTTTTTCATTCACTGCCGTTATGCAGGAGAGAGAGACTTCTGCATGGTTTGGATATAATAATATTTACCTACGATGCTAAGAAAGATTTGTGTTTTTGTAGAATGAACTATAAGGTGAATTTTAAGCAAGATAGCAAGAAACCTTGGTGTCGTACAGTCATCTACACTGATTTCTCTCTTGAAATCTGTTTATTTGGGTGAGTAAAGCGCTTTTGGATTTCTTAGATTTCTAATAATTTAAGCTTAGATTTCTTATAATTTAACAGCGCGGTCAGCAGCAGCTTTAGCCTCAGTTAGCAGAGTTTAGCGCTGGTAAACTCAGTAGCACTACACTGAGGAACAATGAGTGTTATGGTGACCCAGGGAGCTATCAGTTAGCGATTCGTCCCACATAGCTAGTTTAAACATTAAACATGCAGCCTGATATACTCGCCTCTGCACAGTGAAAGAGCTAGCGCTTAGTGCGGTTAGCAGCTAATGCTAATGCTGCTCCAGTCTCTGTGCTGGAGAAACTTAAAGCTGTACTTCAGCAGAATGGCTTTACTGCTGCTTAATACCTAACTGGAAAATTTATACATAAGGAGCACCGGATAATAAGGCTCACTGACGATTTTTGGGAAAATTAAAGGATTTTAAGTGCCCCCTATAGTCTGAAAATATGCGTTAGTTTAAAATACATACACAAAATGATTAAATATCATAATTTATTACTAGAGAAGAGCTCACTGTCTGCTGTCCTCAGCTGGAGTCAGGAGAAAAATGTTGAGTTAAACTGAACAGAGCTAACAAAGCCGACTTCCGCCCACACTTTACACAGTGGTTTAGCATCATTAGCAAGCTAGCTTTTATGTAACTGCAATCCACAAACCTACTACTGAAATGCATGCAAAAAAACAACTGTTATATAACATGACTTTTAAACAGATGGAGCTAAATATTATCTTACTGAGAAGGTAGCTAGCAAACTCAGCTAACGATGCTGTTGGTTTATTAGCACTAGCTAAGTTAGCTAGCTAGCTAGCTAGCACTAGAAAAAAAAAGTTACTTATTAATATGGTGACATGCTATTTTCTGCATTTCTGAGGCTCGTCTGCTGTAATATCAGAGCCTGATGTCACCAGCACTGAAAGTTGCCCTAGCTCTGGTTTCACTCCTGAGAAGAAGAGCTGCTATTATGGGTAAAATTGGAAGATTGGGTCTGTGAAGCTGAGTTCACCGTCAGGAGCTGAAGGTTAAGAGGTAAAAATCTTTTTGCTGTTATAGGACAGTCTTGATACTTTCTCAGAAAATCTAAAGTCACACATCTAAGCCTATAAAATCCAATATTATACCACTGAGGGGACTTTCATGAAAAGTGTATTTTTTAGTGTGTAAGAAAGTACTTATACTGTATCTACTCATATCTACCTTTTTAGTAAGAGAGAATGAAGGAAAGAGAGAGAGGAGACCTCCTCAATGTACCTTAACATACCTCACCAATCTTAACTTTACCTCACTATACCTCACTGTACCTCGCCATACCCATATATGTACCATATATACCATATTCAGGGGTTGGACAATGAAACTGAAACACCTGTCATCATTTTAGTGTGGGATTTTAGGTTTCATGGCTAAATTGGAGCAGCCTGGTGTTCAATCTTCATTAATTGCACATTGCACCAGTAAGAGCAGAGTGTGAAGGTTCAATTAGCAGGGTAAGAGCACAGTTCTGCTCTAAATATTACAATGCACACAACATTATGGGAGACATACCAGAGTTCAAAAGAGGACAAATTGTTGGTGCACATTAGGGTTGCAGCGGTAACCGGTTTCACGGTATACCGTGGTATTAAAATGCACGGTTATCATACCGTGTGTGTTTGCTTATTACCGGTAAAACGCAAGCCAGCGGAGAAACTCAACCGCGCATGCGCAACTCTGCTCCGCTTCAGCTACTCAGCACACAGCGGTGAGAACGGCAGAAAGTGCATCAGACTAGAGCTTCATTAACAATTATTATTGTTAATGAAAACGAACCAAATAACGAAAACTGAAAGTGAAACTTAACTAACTCATTTATAAGCGCTGTTTTCACTCCCGCAGTTCTACAGCGGGAGGTGTTGTGCTGATTCTGTCCGCGAAGCGGGAGTCGGATTGAGCAGGGAGTCGGATTCGGCATAACAGCGGCAGCGCGGCAGCACCTCGCGGCCCCCGCGGTGTTAGTTGTAAGCGCTCGCGCTAGCCGCAAAATACGACAGAAAACACTGAGAAACTGCAGAATTATGTATTGGACTAAAATGAGCACGAGGAGATAAAAGAGAACCTTTAACTGTGAGTAGCTCATATCAGAACACGCAAATCTCTCTCTCTCTCTCTCTCTCTCTCTCTCTCTCTGTGTCTCTCTCTCTCGCACGTGAACTTCTCCGCACTGTGTTTAGCTGTTCTTAAAAATCATTTTAATTAAATAATAGTTCTATGCTTCTATGTTAGTGTTAATTAACATAATTCTGATCATATTTCGCTCATTCAAACAGCCTGAAAACAGACTTGTAATCTTGTAATCAACAAGCTTGTAATCAATGTGGCCGTAAAGTCACAGCTAAAGGAGGAAATGCATCAAACCTGTTCTCCCATCTCCGAGAACACCACCCCGCTGTGCAGCGCTAAGTATGTGTTTAGTTTATAATTTTAATCTGAACCTAAATAAAACCTCTTTGTAGTCGTGCATAACCCATGCGGTAAGCGCCCGCAAAAGCGCTGAGTTATCCGAAATTCGGGCACGCAGGTACAGGCGTGAAGTGCGTGCTACAATGGATTCACGTGTCCGTGTAAAGGTCCTGGCCGGACTGGATGTGAAAGACGCCATTCATTTACATGCGTTCATTTTCAAATTCTGACGTGCCTGTTTTTCATATGTTGAAGGTTTTAAGTAGTGAAAGCCTTAAAATAGAAATCTCTATTGTGAGGATCATGTCAGAAATAAATCCCCTCTTTCTGCAGTATCTGGTTATATACCAACTTTTTTTATATATATACACTCTTAATGCCCTTAAGAGTAGTGGAAAAACATGGTTTCCTTCACCTGATGGTGTAGTTTCTACAATAAATAGTTAATTGAACAAAAAACTTTGTTGTAATTTCTTTAAGGGTCAGTTTAATAATATATGTAACAAACTGTGATACCGTGATAACCGTGATACCGCGGTATTTTCCGAGACGGTTATCATACCGTGAAAATCTCATACCGTTGCAACCCTAGTGCACATCTTGCTGGAGCATCTGTGACCAAGACAGCAAGTCTTTGTGATGCATCAAGAGCCACGGTATCCAGGGTAATGTCAGCATACCACCAAGAAGAACCAACCACATCCAACAGGATTAACTGTGGACGCTGTAAGAGGAAGCTGTCTGAAAGGGATGTTCGGGTGCTAACCCGGATTGTATCCGAAAAACTCCATAAAACCACGGCTGATCAAATCACGCAGAATTCAATGTGCACCTCAACTCTCCTGTTTCCACCAGAACTGTCCGTCACCATGATAAATTATTGTGGTCTAAAACCAGGTGTTTCAGTTTCATTTTCCAACCCCTGAATACCATACAATACTTCACCATAGCCCACTATATATCACCACACCTCATTGTACCTCACTAAACCTCATCATTCCTCGCTGTACATCACCACCCTTCAGCATACCTTGTTATTGTACCTTACAATACCTATTTTGTGCCTCATTGTACCTCACTGTACCTCACTGTTCCCTAATTTACTTTGCCATTCGTCACTATACCTCACCATAATTAATTGTACCTCACTATACCTCACGAATACCTCACTGTTCCCCACCACATCTCACTGTATTTAATTATACACTCTTACATTATTTCGCACTTCAGATCATCAAATAAATATAAATATTAGTCAAAGACAGCACAAGTCGGTCCACCAAAAAGTCCTTAAGGAGAATCTGTTCATCTGTTCATTAAGGACACCATCTGTTCATGACCTCAAGCTGAAACAAACTTGGGTTCTGCAGCAGGACAATGACCCAAAACACACCAGCAAGTCCACCTCTGAATGGCTGAAGAAAAACAAAATGAAGATTTTGGAGTGGCCTAGTCAAAGTCCTGACCTGAATCCGATTGAGATGCTGTGGCATGACCTTAAAAAGGTCCCAGTGTGCTGGGAAATCCTGCAATATGGCTGAATTACAACAATCCTCCACAACGCTGTAAAAGACTTCCTGTACCTCACCATATCTCACCATAATTCCCTGTACCTCACCGTACCTCACTATAGCTTAACATACCTCACTGTTTCTTACAGTACCTCTGCAATAATTACTACTTTTCCTGTCTTTACTGTTTTACTCTTTTCATTTACGTATCCTTTTTTAAAAAATTGTCAGGACTTTTATTTTATTCATAGTTATTTTTATTTCCTACTGTTTGTCTTATTTTGTTATTATTGTTCATTCAAATGTATGTTACTGCTTTGGCAATATTGGTCTTGTTACTTGTTACTACTTCAGATATACTTTATATAAGAGAGAAATAAACCGAAGGAGGGAAAGAGAGAGAATGAAAGAGTGTGAATGAGAGAGTGAGAGAGAGAGAGAGGAAGAGAGAGGGATGGAGGGAGGAGAGGAGGGGTGTGTATGTAGGGGGGGTAGAGTGGGTGGGGGAGGAGTAGGGGGGGTAGTTTGGAGCCGGGAGAGGATTAGGGATTAGTTCTGCACGCGGATTACTCGCTGTGTGGGGCGGGGTTAAGTACGGAGGCGCGCGGGAGGAGAGGCGGGCCGCCCGGGAGCGGCGGAGCGGAGAGCAGCGCGCGGACAGTCTGCGGGACAAACCCCGCGCGCCAGAGCAGAGCGGGAGGCGGAGCCGGAGACCCGCGGGCCTCGCGCAGCTAAACGCAGCAAACGGAGCGCGAGGAGATCAGATGGAGCGATAGGAGCGCTAATCTGCGGAAACACGCGCGCGCGGAATCAAGCGCTCGCGCTCTTACCGTCAGGCTACACCTGCCGGCCGGTACCCGCCACTGCGCGCGCTCCCTGCCCCGTTACATCACTCAGCGGCGGAACCGGCCAGCCTCACACCGGACCAGCGGAGAGCCTCATATATACAATTTATTATTATTATTATTATTATTATTATTATTATTATTATTATTATTATTATTATTATTTAAAATTTTAATGTATAATTTCTATGTTCAATATTGTACTTATTATTCCTGCTCCTGTTCTTATTATTTGACAACAATAGCATTTTGAATTATTTAATACAATACATAACATTTTATTGACGCTTTATTTATTATTATGTTTATATTTTCATCATATTTCCTTTGATGTTATTTTATTGGCTGGCATTATTTATAGACACTCTGACGTCATTCTCCGCAGAGCAGTGGCTGTCCACGCGGCGAGCGCTCTCGTGCGCGACCTGCGCAGTTCTTTCCCCTGTGTGTGTGTGTGTGTGTGTGTGTGTGTGCGAGAGCGAGAGAGCGAGAGAGAATGGAGGCATGCAATAGTTTGGGCACCCCTGGTTAGAATGTGTGGTACTGTAAATAATCCTGATCTCCAAAAGGCTAAAGATGAAATATTATTTTACATATTTTAATTAAGATTGTTGTGCTATTTTGGCTTCATGCTTTTTTTTAATCAGTGAGCAAAAACAAAGAAAAAACATGCAAAAGGAGATTTGAGCTCTAAGATAAATTTGATTAAGGTGTCAGACCTTAATTAGCTCAGGGTTTATTCACTGTCACGCTTAGGAAAGGTCAGGTGATGCAAATTTCAAAGCTTCATAAAAACTGTAACTGCTTAAACCAAGAAGACTTTCGTTCAGAGAGAATTGCTGAATACTATTTCTACAAATGTCAATTGACTCCTTCTGTCTGACTTTTAAAGACCAGAAATATCGATTAGGAAGATTGATCAGATCGTTCTACTTTGTAGCAACACCTGAAATATATGACTTTAATGTTCTTTTCAAAGAAATACGTACAAATAAGTACAAATCTTTAGCTACAATTAGTAAAGTTGTGTTTCATTTCATGAAAAAAAGAACACCTTGCCAACTGTTAAACATGGGGGTGGGTGGATCATGCTTTGGCCTTGCTTTTGTGTCACAGTCAGTGGCACACGGAACGGATTCAATCAAATATCAGCAAAGTTTCAAAAGCAAACAACCATCACACGTCTGTAAAAAGCTAAAAATTAAAGAATGACTAAAGCACTGTATATTTCTAAACACTAAATCTCATATTCATGATGGACGAGCTCAAGAGCTGCCAGCTGAAGATTAAACCATGCTTCCTTACAGCCCCCGACCTCAACATCATATGAATAGATTTAAAAAGAGCTCCTCCACACAACAACAAAAAGACTGATAAATAAAATATATACAGGAATACTGTAGACTGGGTTTCTGCACGTGTCTGTGAAGAGAGTCTGTGAGAGACTGTCTGTGTCTTGGTGGGAAAAGTGTGTGTGTGTGTGTGTGTGTGTGTGTGTGTAAGGCTGAGGGCAGAGTGAAGCTGCTGTGTTATGGTGTAAATATTGTAGTGAGTTTAGTGGGTCACACAGAGTGACATAACAGCCTCATCTCCCACACTGAGATCAGCACAGGGAGGGGGGGGGGGGATGGAACAGGCAGAGTTTTATTAGAGTGAATGAATGACTGATCAAAGGAAAAAGGACAGAATGCATGAACGAGTGAATTAACAAGTAAATGAATGAATTCATGAATAAACGAGCAAGTAAACGAATGCGTAAATTATCAAACAAACAAAAGAGTAAATGAATAAATGAATGAGTGGATTAAGAAATGATCAAACAAGTTAATGAATGAATGAACAAATTAACGAACCAGTGAATGATCAAACAAATAAATGTATGAATGAATGGATGAATAAATGAGCAGATGAACCAATGAACACTTAAATGAATGAATTAATAAACAAGTAAATGAATGTGTATATGATCAAATAAACGAATAAGTGAATCAACAAATTATCAAGATGAATCAGCGATAAATGAATGAGTGAATGATCAAACAAATAAATGTATGAATGTTTTGTCAAATCAATGAGTAGATGAATCAATACACACAATAATAAATGACTAAATGAATGAATGAAAGAATGAATAAATTAAAGAATAAACAAGCAAATGAATGTGTAAATGATGTGAATGTGTGAATTCATGAGTGAATGAGTGAATTAACAAATTATCAAACAAATGAATGAATGAATGAATTGTTAAATTACTGAATGAATGAATGAATGAATGAATGAATGAATAAACACGTAAATTATTGTGTGACTGATCATCCAATGAATGAGTAAGTTAATAAGTGAATGAATATATGAGTAAATTAACAAATCATTAAGCAATTTAATGAATGAATGAACAAATGGATAAATCAGTGAATTATCATGCAAACAATATCATACATGGTCAAATAAGTGAGTGGATGAATCAATGAACATATGAATGAATGAATGAATGAATGAATAAATAAATAAATTGTCCAATAAAAAACAAGTATCTCCATTTTTGTCGATTTTTAGTTTATTACATCATTTGAACACACAAACTGTCCCTTACACTGTGTCATCATTTCTTGATGAATGGACCAATAGAAACTCTCCTAAATTAACTGAAATAAAAAGGTTTTATCTTTCTTATCTCTCCTGTAAAGTTGCTCATTTTTAGACACATGTTTTTCATTGAACAGCGACAAAATATTTATTCTATTTAATTAAGAAACTGTAAATTCAAACACATGCTACATGCTACATGCTACACATGCTCATGTATTTACACTACCGCTCAAAAGTTTGGGATCACAGTGAAGTTTTCTTGTTTTCAATTAAACCACACTTAAGATTATGAAATAAAGCAAATAAACAGAACAGCTCAGAAAGCTCCCAGAACAGCTCAACAGACTGTGCTGATCCACTCCATTACAGTCAGAATTCCAGACACAATTTAGAGGTATGTTTGGGGTCATTATCCTGTTTTAGGATGAAAATGGCCCTAATCAGGCACTGTCTACAGGGTACAGCATGTCGTTGCAAAATCTTGTGGTAGCATCACAAATGTTCTTCTGTTTGATCCGAAGATCTCAAACTTGGACTAATCTGTCCACAACATCTTCTTCCAATCTTCCAGTGTCCAATGTCTTTTCTCTTTGGTCCATCGCAGTCTTTCCTTTTCATTGACCAGTGTGAGATGAAGTGCAGCATCCTGAAGTCGCATCTTGACCGTTGATGCTGACACTGGTTTTTTATTGGGTTCCATTGAGTGCAGCTGTCAGTTGAAAGCATGTGAGGCGTCTTTCTCTCAAACTCGCTCACTCTAAGATATTTATCTTCTTGCACAGTTGTGCATCAGGGCCTCCCACTTCTTTTTCTGTCCTTAGAGCCAGTTTGTGTCACACTTTCTTGGCAATATCTCACTTTGAGTAGCCTTTCTTTCTTCCTTTAACACAACAATGGACTGATGGGTCTCTAAAGAAAGTTGTTTCTGTAAGTCAGCCAACAACTGCTGATGCTTCGGATATTAAACTAACCTAGACTGTTGTGCTCCCTTTTCATGCTCACTAATTAGTGTAACATTTTTCAGCAAGGGTGTCCTAACAACCAATTAGCCCAATAATATCCTTAACTTTAATTGGAGGCCATAAGAGGAGATTTAGGCAGAGGGCTGAGAATTTGCTGATAAGAGGACTATATGCAAAATATAGTCTTTAGCCTCTATACAACAATCTAAAATCTAGGCTTTAATACAAGATTTTTTATTATTTTAAAAGTATCTGATACACTTAAATTAATTGCAAATTAATTGAAATGAACAATATCGCTTGTGAGTTACATGGAAATGTGTTTTTCCTTCAAAAAGAGTGAAATTTGCAAGAAATTATTATCAGGTTGAGCTTCAAACACAGGAAGTCACAAACTGACTTTTTTTTTGTCTTTTCTTGTATCATCTTTTTTGCCTGTTCTTCCATCTTTAAACACAGTGTGAGAAAAGCTGCCGTCCTCTCAGCGGCCTCTCTGAAGTGGACAGGGGCCCGGCTCCGCACGCTCATATCGCCACAGTTCAGCTGAAGGAGGCTCTCCATCTGCAGACCACAGCCAATCCCAGCCCCCTCTCAAATCAATAGGACACTTATGTCTCTCTCCATCTCCCTGACAGCTGCTCTACCACCACCTTTCTCTCCCTCCCCTCATCTCTCTCTCCGCACACAATTCAGGACAATTCACTTCACTTCACCCAGCCACTGTTTGGCAAGACCCCGGACAAGTATATTATCACCGGAGCAATTTGAAATGAAAAGAGACGGAGACGTGCTGAAGTGGGCGAGGCCTTCTCGGCCTGGGAGACTGTAAAGAGAGGGGGGGGGGGTCTGTGTAATAGGACTGTATTATCTGCTCTTCAGGAGCTATTATTCCAAACCCGGGACAATGCGCGTCCTTTAGATCAGGACGAGAAGGTCATTAGGGTCCATATGAAAACACTCATTGGAAATGAAAGAAGGAAAGAAACAAAGGGGTTTACAAATTTGAGGTCAAACACCTTTTGTTACGAAAGCATTTAGAGATTTGGGTTGATGATAATTGATTTTATTGATCGCTGATTTGTCCCTCGGGTTCATTCACGCTAAAAAGCCGACGCCTGCTGGAGCAATTTCCAATCTTTACTGCTGTAAATGCAATAAACGGCCTGCTTTCACTCTGAAATCACTGAACCCACAGAATAAAAAAATATGAGCTGCTTTTCCGCTATAGGGTGGAACAGTTCAGAGCATGGAGGCTAACTGTTCTTATGCCTTTTTTTTTCATGCGGATGTGGTTCAACACCAGACACTTATAAACCAGGCTTTTTCTTTTTGTTTATCAAAGTGAGCCAACCATATTTGAGGCCACAGAACTGTTCAGTGGGAGGGGTTAAAGACAGAGGGATCTGGCTGTTAGTTAGCCAGGCTGTTCCTCTGCTATAACAACATTAGCTAGTGCTAATGTGCAGCTAGTGACATTGGACGAGTTTGGTGACCAGCATTGGTAACGCAGCATCAGAGACATTGGATGAGCCCAGTTGCCAGCATTTCTAGGTGTGTTAGTGATGCCAGATAAGCCCTGTCACTGGAATTGCAAACTCATTGGCATTGGCATTGCTGCATTAACTACATTGAATGAGCCTGATGAGCCCGGTTGCTGGCTTTCCTACAGTTTACAGATTTCTCAGATCATAACTGAAATTCTCAAAACAGTTCATTCAATCTCCATGTCTTTTGTCATTATTGCTAATGTTCATGTACAATTTTCAGCTGTTTTTTTTTGCATTATCCATTACTCATGTCGTGCTCATTGACTTGTCTTTCCCTCCAAAACATTTAGGCTTTAGGTCATTGCTGAACAGGTTATCATAGTCTCTCAGGCATAATTTATACATTTCTATAAAACGTTGTTGGTAATGTTGGTAAAATCCTGGTCTTACAATGGCTGAAGCTGGTCGCCGGGTGCAGCCAAATATTGGAAGAACATAATGTATTCAAAAGCGTCGCAAGGGACGATTATTCAGTGTAACGTGAATGATGTAACATGTGGCCCAACAGATAGGATAGTGAAAGAAAGCATAGAAAAAGCACTATATTTGCTTAAGTTGCTGTCTAAGGTAGTTTTAAATGTTTAGAGTAAGTAGTGTTGCCAAACATGTCTTTCCTACATTTCTGTCAGATTTTTTTGTCAAAAAAAATATTTTGTGTGTAACACATACAGTTTTAATTGATTTCACTCGAATCGAAAGATTGTTTCCATTAGAATATGCTTACACTGTACACTGTTGACAAACTGATTGAAATGAATATTTGCTTTTGAGGCGAAAACAAAGAATTCTGAGGGAGGTACGTGCTTTTGCAGGTACTTAACTAACTGTTTTGAGAAATGCACTTGTTGTGATGCCACTGTAAATCGAAAAATGATGCGAAAAATGTACCAAATCAACTGAGAAAAACTGTAATACGTTGTTGGTGACGTCTGATGGGCCCGGTCTTCGATATTGCGTTAGGCTTGCATTACATGTAAGGCTTGTACTGCGAACACATTGGACGAACCCGGTTGCTGGCATTGCTAATGTAGCCTTTCGTCAGCATAGCTAATGCACCTCTAGCAATGCTGAACAAGCTCTGCATTAGCAGCACTGAACAAACCTCGTCACCGGCATTGCTGAGGATATTTTTTGAGACATATTGTATGTCAAGCCTGGTAGATGGCAGTGCTAATGTTGTGTTAGTGATGTTTGACCGTGTCAGTAGTAATGTGGGAAGAGGCTGTTAGCTGCATAAAAACATACCGTTCTCCTTTTTTATACTGTACAGCAACGTCTTATTAACATTTAGCCCTAAAGAGAAAAAGCAGCTACGACTTCCTTCCTTACATCTCCAAAGCCTGATTCATCCCTGTTATTGTATAGTATCTGTCTCCTATGCTTTTAGAGCAAAGACACAGCCAGCAGAATGACTCATCAGAAGTGACATCACCAGGTCTGATGAAGAAGATACGGGCAGAGGGAAGCTGTAAGATATGAAGTGCTGTAAGAGTTTGTGGGTAAACAGAACTGCACTGACTTTAGACTTGATAATAAAACACAGTGGATCAACACCAGCAGATGACAGACATGACTCTCCAAAGCATCACTGATTGTAGAAACGTATCAAGTCTAAAGTCAGTGCAGTTTTGTTTTCCCACAAAATCTTACAGCACTTCATATCTTACAGCTTCCCTCTGCTGAAAACAACTTTTATAGAGATGCGGATTTCATTTTCCAGCAGGACTTGGCACACTGCCATCACTGCAGAAAGTACCAATTGGTCTTTATGTAATATTCTGATTTCCTGAGACCCTGATTTGTGTGTTTTATATTGGCTGTAAACCATAATAATCAACAATAAAAGAAATAAACGCTTAAAATAGATCACTCTGTGTTTAATACATCTCTATAATATATCAATGTCACATTTTAAACTGAATTACTGAAATAAAGTAACTTCTGAGATGCACCTTTATCACTGAGCTGTTTGTGTGTCAGTGCCAAGCTCTCAAAACCTGAGAAAAACAGCAAAATAACAGTAATCGGCTCTTTAATCAGACATTTAAATCCAACAATTAGTGTTTAAAGTGTCTAAAGGGTCAAGAAGAATAAAAGAGGGGATGAAAATGCATCTTTAGGCCTATATATAACTTTACAAATATATTCATGTTTATATGTTTATCCTTTTTTACTATATATAGACATAAAAAACATGATTTACTTTGTCCTTTTACGATCAAACACAGCCCATCCCATTGTGAGAGCACCTATAGCCCAGCTAACAATTTTTGGTTGGTAGAAAGTTTTCTTTTTATAGGTGCTCTCAGTTTCTGTAGAATGTTCAGTCTATTGGGTTTTCTGAACATTCTTAAGACATTTCTTATGTTAATTTAATGTTTTTAAACAGTCTGGAATCATTGCTGCAAAGTCACTTGTAAAATATTGTCATTTAGAGCATTATAGTCAAAATAATGAAAAAGATGCAGAGCTTTTAGACCTCAAATAATGCAAAAACAAATACAATACAAATGTTTTATTTGGTGGAATAACCCTGGTTTTTAATCACAGCTTTCATGCGTCTTGGCATCATGTTCTCCTCCACCAGTCTTGCACACTGCTTTTGGGTGACCTTATGCCACTCCATTCAAGCAGTTCAGCTTTGTTTCTTCCTTTTGATTATATTCCAGAGGTCTTCAATAGGGTTCAGGTCTGAAAATTGACCATCATCCTATTGTTACACAGCTACTGTAGGTCAATTAAGGTGTGGATAAAGGACCACCAGATCAAGACCCTGTCAGAGCCAGAACGATCTCTAGACCAGAACCCATCTGAAAATTGACCTCTGGAGTGTAGTCATAAGGAAGATAGATGGTCACAAGCCATCAAACCAAGCTGAACCGCTGAAATTGCTATTATATTTTTTAACAGGAGTGGCATAAGGACACCGAAAAGCAGTGTGTAAGACTGGTGGAGGAGAACATGATGCCAAGATGCATGAAAAAAACTGTGATAAAAACCAGGGTTATTCCACCATTTTTTTTGTGTCAGTACTGATACACATTTTGATACAAGAGCTTTTTTCATTGTTGTCTTACTTATTTAACACAATTATATATTTTTTTCAAATATAATCACTATTATTGTTGGTATTGTGCTTACATTAGGAGGCTAAAGCAGACAACACCACCTATACTATTAGGAGAGCAAACATTATACACAAGTAAACAGATTTTAAAGATATTGTACCTGGACTCTAGCTGCTCCAAAAGCAATATATGTGTCTGGTAATTGAGTATAATATAAATTAAGCAGCTTCTGTGTAATCACACAGAGAAGCTGGGTTGTTTCTTGAGGTTTAGTGTATTTTTTATAAAGGATAAAGTGCAGACACATGAAAGACACTTGCAAATACAAATACAAACCATTTGTTAACAAAGGGGATAGGCTTATAAGAGTAGTTGGGGACAAGCAGGGTCAGTGACAACAGCACAGCAAATATAAACAACAGGGCCATACACTGTAAATCCAGCAAAGAGAGAGAGCTAAGGCAAAATACTTGTCAAAAATACACAAACATGGTTGGCAATGGAATAAACAAAAACAAGTTGATAACAAAAAGGAATAAACAACGAAAACATGTTGTAGAAGAGCTAGGAAAAATAGATTCAATACTCAGCAGAGAGCAGAGCAAACTAAGGGGTATTTATACTAGAAAGGACAGATGGAAACAATTAGCAACTGGGGGAGCAGGAACGCCAGCAGAGTCAGAAAAGTAAGGGAAGTCCGGTGTGAGTGCATGCTGGGAATTGGAGTCTTTGTTGAGTAGCTCAGAGTCCAGAGCAGGCAGAGTCCAAACAAACAAACCAACAGTTAAATGTTACTAGTCTACACAGGTCCTGAGTTTTAAATGTGTCTTACAGAAGCGCCTGAAGTGGTTTGAGTGATGGGCTTTGTAACTGTTTTAAATGCGTTTTGGTGTGTTTACACTTGTTTTTTAAAGGTGAGTTACTCTCATCCAGATATAATGCTGATACTGAAGACGTCTAGTGAATCTGACAACATCAGCTGTCTGAGTCTGATTCTCCTTCACTTCTGTCAAAGAACATCAAAGCTATCAAGCATCTGAAACATCACAACAGCCTCAGCTTTCTCTTTCTTACTGTCAGAATTCCTGCTCTGTCCTGCCTGAACTGCTTTAGCTTATTCTGATCACGTTTGACCGGGATGTAGCAGTAAATCTCACCCAACTGGTCAGTTTTTACCTCAGGGATTTTCTGAGGAGACCAGAATTATTAACCTCCTGAATTGGTTTGATTAATCAGATTTGGATCTGTTTGAAGTGCATATTGGTTGTGTTTACACTTGCATTTTCATGTGGTTTGGCCTTATAGAATATAGATTTTGATCTATTTGATCAAGTCCCATAATCCATGAGATTTCATGATGAAGCTAATATCTATTACTACTATAATATATACAGCTCTGGTAAAAGAAAAAAAAAAAAAAAACGAGACCACTAAAAAAATGATGAGTTTCTTTAATTTTACCAAATTAAAAACCTGGAATATAATCAAGAGGAAGATGGATGATCACAAACCATCAAACCACCAAACTGAACTGCTTGAATTTTCTGTGTAAGAGTATTTTCTGTAAATAAATGCTCTAAATGAGAATATTTTTATTTGTAATTTGGGAGAAATGTTGTCTGTAGTTTATAGAATAAAACAACAATGTTCATTTTACTCAAACATAAACCTATAAATAGCAAAATCAGAGAAACTGATTCAGAAACTGAAGTGATCTCTTTGCAGGTCTGATCCACAGCTACAGGGTGTGTCTGGTTGTGGTTATTAGTTGTGAAGGAGAAAGGTGCAGAAAATGAGAAATGGCTGAAATAACAAAAAAGATGCAGAGCTTTTAAACCTTAAATAATGCGAAGAAAACAAAAAGTTCATATTCATAAAATTTTAAGAGTTTAGAAATCAATATTTGGTGAAATAACTATGTTTTTTAATCACAGTTTTTTTCATGCATCTTGGCATCATGTTCTCCTCCACCAGTCTTACACACTGCTTTTGGATAACTTTATGCTGCTTTACTCCTGGTGTAAAAATTCAAGCAGTTCAGTTTGGTGGTTTGATGGTTTGTGATCATCCATCTTCCTCTTGATTTCAATTTTTAAGTTGTCTGTTATTTTCTTTCCAGAGCTGTATATATTGATTTTGCTGATGTTCTTTATATAGTATGATATTTTAATGATATACAAACCAATAGAAACGCATCAAATTACTTGGAATTACATTTTTTATTCATTTTTTAACACTGACATACAATGAATTTTGAAAGTCTATGAAACTATTCTACAGGATAATAGTGTCTGTATCAACCTGCAAAATCAGATCTGATACCCTTGAAGAATAATTATCAGATCACATTTTATGATGAATTTGTGTAGAAAACCTTGAAATTCCAAAGGGATCACTTATATACATATACACCCATCCGCTTCAGTGCACTCTCTCTCTCTCTCTCTCTCTGGCTTTACAGACAAACCTAGATAAAATCATCGCACTGGTTCACTGGGTTCATCAATACATCATTAAATAAAAAAATAAATAAACCAAAAAAGCCACATCCCCGCGTGCGGCGCGTATCCGGTCCATCTCTGCCGGGACTCGAACCCGGAGCCTCTGGATTAGAAGTCCAGCGCGCTATTCCATTGCGCCACAGAGACAGGGCCTCCTGATTCGCTGTTCAGCGCGCTGATATCCTCAGCCTGCATCCCCATCCTCCTCCCCGCAGCATCAGGACCAGCGCGCTGCAGCCGCACCGCCGCGCCGCGCCGACAGAGGGCGCCCGAGCTCCGGCGCTCAGCAGTAGCGCGCGCTCGAGCTGCGGAGAATTACTACAAATATAAATTAAACTCTTGGGTTTAAAACAGCTGATTTTATCCCTACAGCGCGGATTAACCCTGTTTAACAGCAGCAGCACTTTATCAGATTTATTTATTAAAACCTATATATATAAAGGACGCGTTCAGCAGCTCACTCCAACTCTCCGTTCCACCTTAAACTGCTCCGCTTCTACAGCGCCTCTGCTGCAGCTTTTAAGGTGGAATTGACAGTTACAGCAGGTAGCTGGAAATAAGATGCGAAATTTAGCTTCGTAGTGAGTTTAGATAAAATGTTTTCTGTAATCTTCTTAAATGTCTGTTCAGAAAAGCTACAAATGCTGGGTGTTTATTAAAGAAACCTTCCTTTTTTGGTTGCATTAAATGTTTAAGGTTGATGATGGAATACCACCTTTAAACAGCCTTTATTCGAATTGCTTAACATTGTCTCATAGGCATTTGACATTAAATCAATGTTCATTTAAATGTTTGAAATTGTCTCATTAATGCATTTTATTTTATGATATTTTATGATCAGTAACATTTTATAATTAGTTCAATTTACAAAGCCTGCTTAAAATACACAGTAGTAAAAATCAAATAAATAATAAAGAACAGGGGGTTTGGGGGTATAATACCACGTATTCATTTGGACAGGTGTACGCTATAGAGGGGGGGGGGGGGGGGGGGGGGGGGGGGTTAATGATTTTTCTGCCTCTTCTGAAAATACTTAAAATTACGTGTCCCTAGTAAAGTAGTCTTTCGTAGGAGGCATCTATAATAACTAATAACTCGTACCATTAACTTAAAGTAGGAGCCTGACACAACTTCCAGTTTCTTATTATTCAGAGAAATCCCACAGACAAATTAGTGTGCCTTCCAAAGAACACCTTCAGCAGCCAGGGCAGTCTTTCAAGTTTGCTCTGAATAACCTACTAGGTGTCCGATAAAAGCGATTAATCATTTTAAACTGTACAAGCCTAGTTCTGAATTCTCTTGACATTTTTTTTTTACAAATAATAATATTAATAGTAAAGGGCCAATATAATATTTATTTTCTGTAATAACTCATAACATCAGGATGTATCATAAGGATATGAAGAAAACATGGGTTACATGAGTTAAAGCCCTAAAAGCTCTTGGTAGCAGAACACCAGAACTTCAGTCAGTATTTTCTATTTACGGGAATCTGTGTAGTTTTATCTTCCAAGCATTCCATCCAGTACCATTTCCACACTCTGGGCTGCCAGGTATAGAATAGAGGTCTATGAATCTTATAGTAGAGGTGGATTTAGGCTTACTAATTGATTAGCTGCGCTTTCTTATTAATTAGCAGGATTGTTCTACATGTATACGTGGCCCTGCTCCCGCATTGCCTGAATTGATTTAACTCCACTCCTGCCAGTAACAATTAAATTCAGTCCTGAGCCGTATATATTCTGACAGATCCTGCAAGACCCGCAGGAGTCCAGACCCCTAGTATAGAACACAACAGCATGTAAACAGCGTGCTGCAACCATGGAAATGAGGGAGCTGGCTATTTTTCTGCTGAACAGGTAATCACTGGGCTTCAGTAAGGTTGACTAACCATAACTAGGTTATTTACCACCACCACTAGCATAGTAGAGACGGGAGTTTTGGACATTCAAACATATACGTTCAGTGATCAGCTACAGAGTAAGACTTGCCGTTGCTTACTATCGTGTGCCAATTCCTTGTGCTTTTCTTTGGATCACTTTAGTATTATTCTACAATGCAGAACATTTTAATATAATGAAAAATACACTTTGATATCAGAGTGAATTTTATTTTTGGTAAAGTAAGAAATATATTTCAGTGGTTTAAATCACAGTAATATCTGCTCTGATCAGAACTCGTGATCAGGTCTGAGAGCTCGCGGTGAGAGTGTGAGGAATTGTGAGGTTGGGGCTGCTAAGTAGCATGTTAGATCCCGAGTGGCCACTGTAGGAACCGGACCTCAGAGCAGACGGCTGCTGTTCGTTATGTTCTTGCTTACTAAGCACAGCTGCTGTTGTGGCCCTAAGCAAGACGTTTGACCCTGGAGGACGACCCGCTGGGTCCTGCTCTCCTGCCTGAAGGCACGCTTATAAATGAGGGCCTGACTCTTCACCAGTGTTCCTTACTATAACAACCATTCCTCTCACTGATCCGTCACAAAACTCCAGCATTCACCCACAGTGTGCTGCTATAGTGAGTGAATCAGATGCAGCAGTGCTGCTGGAGTTTTTGAACACTCACTGTGTTCTTCACTTAATGTCCTCCACTTTATTACACACTCCCACCTATAGTTTCTTCACCTTGTAGAAAAAGTAACGTCAGAGACAGAAGCTCTGGATCACAGGACGTCAGCCACAGGGCGCTGCCCACAGGATGCTGCTCATTGGACACCATCCACAGGGCACTGTGCACAGGATGCCTCCCACAGGACGCAGCTCACAGGATGCTGCTCCCTGGATGGCGCCCACCAAATGCCGCTTACAGGACACCACCCACAGGATGTTTCCCACAGGACACCAACAACAGGACTCAGCATCGTGTTCTCCTCCACCAGTCTTACACACTGCTTTTGAATAACTTTATGCTGCTTTACTCCTGGTGCAAAAATTCAAGCAGATCAGTTTGATTTGATGGCTTTTGATCATCCAGAGCTGTATTTATTACACTAATTCAATTTCTCACAACCCATGGCCTGATCTTTCAACAGTCATTTCCCAGTTTACTGAATTTTATCATTATTCTACATTTTCTATCATGTAACTTGCATTTACGTATTTCCTGTGCTTCTTTCTGGATTCACACACAAGAGGCTGGATTCCACTTCTGTCTCTTTTTTTTTTTCTCCTCCTGGTGATTTTCTTGCCTCGGCTGCTGCTGCTGACTTGTTCAAAGGAAGCTCTGACCTGCTTTGCTGTAAAGCTGCTTTATGAAAACGCCCGTTCTGAAAAGAAAGCTTTACAAAGAATTCTGAACTGCAGTGAATTAATCTGCACAAAGAAGAATAGGAAGCATGTGCAGATAGAATTCTTAATTTACTTTATTCATGAGAGTCACAAAGACCATCGTGAAGACGGGACACAAAACAATAACAAACAACGAACTTCTCTCTCCTTCTGTTGTTCTGCTCTCCTCCTCTCCGCCGTGTTTAGAGTGCAGTCAGGGCCAGAGAGGTGAGGAGGGTCAGAGCGATGACTGTGTAGCCAGAGCCATAGACCTCTGGAATCTTTAAGCCTTTTCCTGCATCCCATACCTAAAGGGGGAAACAGAGAGATCGTGTGTAATTCATTTCTTCATTTTCTAGTTTTATTGAATGTGGACTTATATGTGAAATTACTGCTACAGTCACTAGTTTGCTTGCCTGGACAATTCTAGCCAGACACTGCCAGTCACCATCATTATACCAGTGTGGGCATTCCCAAGCCAGAATACTTCATGATCAACAAACATACAGGTGTTGGAGAATGAAACTGAAACACCTGGTTTTAGAGCACAATAACTGATTGTGGTGACGGACAGTTCTGGTGGAAACAGGAGAGTTGAGGTGAACATTGAATTCTGCGTGATTTGATCAGCCGTGGTTTTATGTTTTTTATTGGATACAATCCGGGTTAGCACCCGAACATCCCTTTCAGACAGCTTCCTCTTACAGCGTCCACAGTTAATCCTGTTGGATGTGGTTGGTCCTTCTTGGTGGTATGCTGACGTTACCCTGGATACCGTGGCTCTTGATGCATCACAAAGACTTGCTGTCTTGGTCACAGATGCTCCAGCAAGACGTGCACCAACAATTTGTCCTCTTTTGAACTCTGGTATGTCTCCCATAATGTTGTGTGCATTGCAATATTTAGAGCAGAACTGTGCTCTTACCCTGCTAATTGAACCTTCACACTCTGCTCTTACTGGTGCAATGTGCAATTAATGAAGATTGAACACCAGGCTGCTCCAATTCAGCCATGAAACCTAAAATCCCACACTAAAATGATGACAGGTGTTTCAGCTTCATTGTCCAACCATATCACAGTCCATAAGTATTTGGACAGTGATATTTGTGCTCTGCATGCCACCACACTGGATTTAAAATGAAACAAATATTATGGGACTTAAAGCATTAACACATCATCAGTTAAGCAGGTAAAAAAAATCTTTTGGAGTTTGCATTTGGAAGCTGTTGCTGTGAGTCCACAACATGCGGTTAAAAAAACTCTCAATGAAAGAGAAACAGACATATTTAGTCTGAATAAATTAAGAAATCCATCAGAGACCAAAGTGAAAGTCTTAGGAGTGGCCAAATCAAGAGTGCAGGGGTGAACTTGGAAACTCAAAAAGACCTGGATGTCCACAGAAGAAGAACAAGAGTGTGGGATGATCACAGGGTCCTTTCCACGCTAAAGAAAAAAAACCTCTTCACATCATCCACCCAAGTGAAGAACACTCTCCAGTAAGGGGGTTTATCAGTATCTCAGTCTATCGTACAGAGCAAATACAAGGGAGTTCACCACAAGGTGCCATTCAATAGCAGAAATCCGGATTAGACTTTAGCTAAAAACATCTGAAGAAGAAGCCGGCCCAGTTCTGGAATCGTATTCTTTGGACGTATGAATAAGATCAGCCTGTACCGGAAAGATGGGAAGAAGAAAGTTTGGAGAGGGTTTGGAAAAGCCAGACACAAAGCACACCACATCCTCTGTAACACATGGTGGTGGTAGTCGTATAGAGTGCATGGCTTCCAGTAGCACTGGATCAGTAGTGATTATTGAAGATGTGACAGAAGACAGAAGCAGAAAGATGAATTCAACCAAACGCAGCAAGCTTAGTCGGGCAGGGCTGAACTGTACAGGTGGACAATAATGCAAAAAATACTGTTATTATTATATAAACCCAGGAGTTTTTGTTTTAAGGTATAGAAATAGAGTATTCTGCAGTGGTTGAGTCAATCACCAGATCTGAACTTGACTGAGCAGCATTTCACCTCTTGCTTAAGACAAAACTAATGTCAGAAAGAGCAGTAAATTGAATTAAACCTGAAAGTCTACACCTCAACTACATCTCATTAGTTTCATTTTAAATCCAGTGGGTGGCATGCAGAGCCCAAAACATAAAGACTGTGTCACTGTCCGAATATTTAAGGGACTGTACTACCATTCCATAAAGTACCATAAAATACAAAAATGTGCTTTTCTTTGGACCATCATTACCTCCATTTATCAAAATAACTAAAAGTAACAAAAAATAACGGATTTAATTGATGTACAGTAGTGCTGTGCAATATGACGATACATATCGTGGGGACGACAGAAAACTGTCTATCGTGCTACTTACCTTCTATCGTCCCTATCGTTTCGACAGCAATTTCACCAATTATTTAACAAATATATAAAGTAGGCTAAGATTAAACGTATTGGGTTAGGGTTGGGTTTCTATCATGTTTTTTTTTTTATTTTTGGTGAGGATCTTGTACTGGTTTTATGTGGTACACGGCGCTCTGTTGTGTATTTTCACATTTTAATTATTTCACTAGAACCGTCACGCTGCCGCTGCTCCTTCCTGTTGCGTCTCATAGCGCTGATAAAGCTTTATATTCTGTCTTTAAGCTCCTGCTTTAAATGTGCACTATTTCGTTTTGATCTTTTAGTTATGTTTCTTATGTTTCTTTTAGCATTTTGAGCTTAGTTTAGTTGGTTATTTTCCTATTTTATATCTATTTTTCTGTTTTTATTAAATGTTGTTATTAGCTTATTAGCTTTGTTATTTAGTGTACAGAACGTCTTCCTGGTCTAGCTGTATCTAATTATTTTAAGCCAGACAGACACTGCGTGATTTTTTTTAATCAGGTGCGGAGAGCTCATCCGCATGTTCAAATTTATATGCTGACACTGTAGTCTGACTGGCAGGCTGAGAGACTGAACGTCATGCAGCCGCCCCCATTAATCCACCTGCAGAGCTTTAAACGCGCGGATGAGCGCATCACTTTCCTCGGGTCGGGTCGGGCTCCAGGAAATAGTCTGTGATGTAGTCATCTGTTTTTTAATACTATTTTTATTTTATATAACGCTATGGCATGATAATCACTATATAGCTAAGTAACCAAGTATTACTGTTAACGAAAGGACAAAATAATGAAAAGTGAAAGTTCTCCTTAACTGAAAGTAATAAAAGCATATTTAAAAGAAAAAACTTACAGATTGAATACTCTCATTTTCGTGTTTGTTAATTTATTCATAATTTATTTATATAAAATGTGGTATATCATGATATATATATAGTTTATATATTCCATATTGTGATGTATGATTTTTCCCATATCGCCCAGCACTAATGCATAGTATATATTCCAATATCATTTTGTTTTTAACACTTTAACAACATGTCTTGATGGTACGTGCACCACAGTTTGAGATCCACGGATTTAATTAAATTTGAATGAAATGCGCAAATCTGCAACCTATTTCCATGCGTGACTCATATTAAAGTTACTCATGCAGTATTACAGCAGTCTGGGACAAAGGCTCCACCTGAGAATTATTAGAACGGTGCTAATAACAAATGGAAGCTCGACGGGTCAGTTAGAAATGCTGAGTTCCCTCTGGCAAAAACTGCTCTTATTCCTCACCCACAGATATTTACCGCACTTTTCCAGAGAGAGAGGGAATTATGCAGATTTTATACATAAGTGCCCAGGGGAAATTTGCTGGTGGTGATATATGCATTCATTTAGAAGCGGGTGAAGGTGTGTGTGTGTGTGTGTGTGTTAGTGTGTGTGTGTTTACCAGGTGACGGATGCCATTAAAAGTGTGATAAGCCACTGGGAAGGACAGGGCAAATTTGGACAGAGTGATAAGAGCTGGACCAAAGGACAGGGAGTGGATCAGGTCCAGGTAATGGGGAAAACTGCCCGGCAACACCAGCGCAGCCACGGCAAACACAGAAATACCTGAAACAGACAGAGGCGTCAGCAAAAAGAAAAACACACTGCTTTACAAAACAGCAATAAAAGCCACTGCTGGCACTTAGCCTGACACAGATAACCAGTGACATCTGCTTTCATTCAGGCTTTGATAATCACTTACACACAGATACCAAAAAAAATGAAAATACAGAAAATTATAAATAAGAATAACAAAATGTACCTGGAGAAAAGACTTGCACAGTAGCAGAAATCAGAAATAAGAAAAAAAAAGAAAAAGAAAAAAAATACAAGTGCACTAAACATACAAAATACTTTAAAAGACTTTAATTTAGGCTCCACAATAAAAAAAAAAAACATTTATTACGTTTATTTAATAAAAAAATAGATTATAATCAATTCTAGCATTCCAAGTTAATGCAATGTTAAAATGTCAGATTCAGACGGATATCATTACATTTGAGTATCGACTCTCTCTCTCTCACCGACAAAGGTTGCTAGGAACCTGGGTGTTCTGGTTGATGACCAGCTCTCCTTCACGCACCATGTGGCCTCAGTTGCTCGGTCCTGCCGCTTTGTGCTTTATAACATCCGAAAAATTAGACCGTTCTTGACGCAACAGGCCACCCAACTCCTGGTGCAAGCGGTCGTCATCTCACGACTCGACTACTGCAATGCCCTGCTAACTGACCTCCCGGCCTGTGTAGTAAAACCACTCCAGATGATCCAGAATGCAGCAGCACGTCTGGTCTTCAACCAGCCAAAACGGGCACATGTCACCCCGCTGCTCATTGAGCTCCATTGGCTACCAGTTGATGCTTGCATCAAATTCAAAGCTCTTACAATCGCCTACAAGGTGATACAGAACAGCTCCTTCCTACCTGCACTCACTCCTGAAGGCTTACGCTACCTCCCGGCCGCTGCGCTCCTCCAATGAACGTCGCCTCGCTTTACCAAACAAACACTCACACAAAGCAATCCAGACTGTTCTCATACAGAGTTCCCCAATGGTGGAACAAACTACCTTCCACTACCAGATCAGGAGAATCTCTCACTATCTTTAATAAACTCTTCAGAGCTCTTCAAAGAGCACTTACTCTCCTAACACCTCTAACTAACTACCTTCTACTACCAGATCAGGAGAATCTCTCGCTATCTTTAATAAACTCCTGAAGACAGAGCTCTTCAAAGAGCACTTACTCTCCTAACACCTCTAACTAACTACCTTCTACTACCAGATCAGGAGAATCTCTCACTATCTTTAATAAACTCCTGAAGACAGAGCTCTTCAAAGAGCACTTACTCTCCTAACACCTCTAACTAACTACCTTCTACTACCAGATCAGGAGAATCTCTCACTATCTTTAATAAACTCCTGAAGACAGAGCTCTTCAAAGAGCACTTACTCTCCTAACACCTCTAACTAACTACCTTCTACTACCAGATCAGGAGAATCTCTCACTATCTTTAATAAACTCCTGAAGACTGAGCTCTTCAAAGAGCTCTTACTCTCCTAACACCTCTAACTAACTACCTTCTACTACCAGATCAGGAGAATCTCTCACTATCTTTAATAAACTCCTGAAGACAGAGCTCTTCAAAGAGCACTTACTCTCCTAACACCTCTAACACACTAACTACTTCTAACCTCATTTCCTTCTTCCTCTCCTTCACTCCTCTATCCTATTATTCCCCTTTGTCCTCCTTTTTCCAAAGATGTTTTTCCTTTAAACTTATTTTACATTGTACTTGACTATTGTAAGTCGCTTTGGACAAAAGCGTCTGCCAAATGTAATGTAATGTAATGTAATGTAATGTAAATACAAACAAAGCAGCCATTAATAACCATGAGACAAACTGTATGTTTCGCACGGTAAGGCGCATTATGTAACACTAGTAAGGAACAGGAGTGTCACCATGTTTTCCTTCTATTCCGCAGGTCTCAACAACCAAAGCTAAGTTAAGTAAACAAAACTGTAATAATAATAAAAAAACATATTTTAGAGTTAAACGAGTGCTGGATGTGAATCTACACAGATTTCTCTCCTGAAAACTGTTTATTTGGGTGAGTAAAGTGCTTCCATTTATTTACAGTAAACTTAGATTTACAGCAGCATTAGCGGCTAACAGCTAATGCCGCTTAACAGCGCTACACTGAGGAACCCTGAGTGTTCCAGTAACCCAGTGTTCCTTACAACCTCACGGGTAAAATTCATACATAAGGAGCACCAGATTTTTAAGCACACTGTTGATTTTTTGGGAAAATAAAGGATTTTAAGTGCGCCTTATAGTGTGAAAAATACAGTACATCTGATAACCTGAGGAGGTAAAAGCCTTCATCACTGGCTCCCACACTACATTACAAGTAGATAGAGATAAAACGGTCTCTCGTGACTTTTAATGTGTCACACTTTTCAACTTCAGTTCAGCAAATTCAGATTTCAATTTTGGAAACTGAACTTTTGAACTTTTGGCTACAAGCGCCAACTCAACCATCGCAGTTTTAGCTTTTCCTAAATATGAAGTATAAATTACTGCAGCAGGATTTTACTCGTATGAATTTTCTGTCAGATTAGTTTGAAACAGATTAAAATAAAACTGAAGGAAATCTAAAGTATTAAAAGAAAAAGACACTAAAAAACTAAAAAATCCATTGTGGGGTTCCTCCTCAAGCTTCTCATCATTATTACATTTACTTGTATAGCTATTTTATTTTTTTTTTTACAGACATCAAACTTCTGTATTTATTTTGAGAAAAAAAATCTGAATTATAGAACTCAAATTCTATTGGCTCATAAAAATCCAGTTGGATCATCCAGACTAGGGGCGTTTTCACACCAGCACTATTTGGTCTGGTGAGTTAGTGAGTTACGCATAGTGTGGTTTGATTGAGCAGGTGTGAAAATAGGAATCACACACAGATGCAGATTAATACAACCTGTTAGAGGAGGTGATCTCAGTCTGGTTCCAAACGAATTCTGGAGCGGTTCACTCGTGGTGAGAACGTGATCCGGCCTCGATTCAACCCGGCTATCAAATATACTCCTTTTATTTGAGCTAAACTGCTGATCAGGTGCAGTTTAATCTAATATATTTACACAGATAACACTAATTACAACAGCTACGAGCAAACGCTGCTGTTTACACACACGGTCTGTGCTGCATTCACTGCTCGCAGCCGCACGACTGTTTACTACATGTACATCTGTGCTGAACGCCTATTAAAAATACTGTGTTCAAAAGCGTAGCAGCAAATTTTCAGTGTTAAAGCAGAAACACACTGGAATCTTCTCACTATATTTACTTTCTTACTCAAGCGCCAGACAGCTCTGACCAATCAGAAGAGACGACGTGCTTGCATGGTTTATTGGTGCACATTTCAGTGTGTTCACACAAGTTTATACCTGTGTGAAACCAAACCAAACAAAGGGAGAAACTCCCCAAACAAACAAATTCATCAACTCATCCGGACCATAGAAACTTTCACTTTAACTACAGGTTTAAAAAAGGTCCTGAGGTGCGTCTGTACGAATAGTCTCATTTCAAACATCAATCTGAATACAATCTAGATATGCCAAACAAAAAATCTAATCTGGACTGGCAGTCTGAACACAGCCAAAATAATTCAGTATCTGACTGCAGTTATTCAATTAAACATATTTAGATTACAAAGTGGGTGGCAGGCAATCTACATATTACTCTGCTCATTTGCATATACACATATGCATGTGTACACGTGTGTGAGTGTGTGTGTGTGTGTGTGTGTGTGTGAGTGTGTGTTTTACCTCCACTGAGAGCAACTCCTGTTCCTCTGTGAGTGATTGACATCGCCATGGGGATTGACCACCTGCAAGACACAGTTACCATAGTAACCCTGGTTCCTGGCATGCAGTTACCATAACGATGAAATAAAAAAAAAACGTTACACTTACACACACACACACACACACACACACACACACACACACACACAGGTGCAAACACACGACAGAACTCTAACAGGACTGTAATGACTTCATACTGCACGACTGAAAGGGTGAAAATGAAATGCCAATATTACTTTCATTTCATTTCCATCTAATGAGCACCAATCTGCCTTACTCATCAGCCGCCCATCATTACTGGCAGAGAAATGAACCATGGGAAATATTCAATTACTTAATTCAATTATTTTCTTTACCCTGAAAAAGCCTAAGAACACAATACCTCATTAAAATACACAGCAGTACTGATCTACTCATCCAAATACACACTGATCCCTACACTGTACTTTATTTCAGGGTTTTTCACCCTGTTTGGACACGCCCCCCCTTCAGTGTGTTTAGCGTATTTGTCGCACTACAAGGTGCATCGTATTATAAGACTCACCATCAAGAAACGTCTATTTTCTGGTCTATTTTCATACATAAAGCGCATTATGCAACACTAGTAAGGAACAGGGGTGTTGCCATGTTTTCCTTCTAATTCAGCAAGCCTGCATTTCCTTTCAAAGTTAAATGAGAGCTGGAATTGAATCTACACAGATTTAGTAAAGCGCCTCAGTTTATTAACAGTAAACTTAGATTTCCAGATTTCCACTATGGCTGAGCGCAGCAGCATTAGTGTTAGCAGCTAACCGCTAGTGCTAAACACTCAAGCCAGGGTGCTCTCAGCTAGCGGTTAGTTACATGCAGCTTGTTTTAACACGGTAAAACACGCAAACTACAGTCTGATATATTCACCTCTGGTGAATGGTGAAAAAGATATCGCTTAGCGGCTAATGCTAATGTAGCTTTAGTCTATGTGCGGAAACTGAAACTCCTGTATAACGCTATACTTCATCAGAGTGGCTTTATGATGTCTTGGGGCACACGCCATCCAAATATTTCAGATTTTGTCTCGTCAGTTAACGGATTATTCTTCCTTGTCGACATTCAAGATGTTTTCAGGCAAAACTGAGATTATCCTTCACTTAGGCACGTAAGCCTGCAGTTTTTTGTTTTTTTTTAGATGTTATGCTGGGTTCTTTTAGGACCTCCTGGATGAGTTGTCCATGCCCTTATGGACGTGGGGAATTCAACTTTTCAAACATTTGTAGGTTTGAATTTCTTTTCTACTTAATAATAAAGATCTTTGTTTAAAACTGCGTTTTGTGTTTACTCGTGTTGTCTTTGTCTAATAATTAAATTAGTTTGGAGATCTAAAACATTTAAGAGTGACGAACAGAAAAGAATAAGAAATCAGGAGTGGAGCAAACCCTTTTTACACTACTGTATAATATATGAGCTACTTCTGCAAGTGTTCAGGCAACATTTATTAGGTGTGAAGAGAAAGAACAATTCAAATTGTAAAGTACAGCAGCTGATCTGTTCCTGAGCTCTAAGACGGAGGAATGGCAGGCAGGAGCGCCAGCGGTTTCATGCAGCTTAAGAGGCTACACACAGTCGATGATACGGCTCATCAGGCCTGGATCCGATCTGAAAATCAATGTTCTACCCTGGTGCGCTCACGTTTAAACGAGAGAGGAAGAGTGTGAGTGAAAGAGACAGCTTGGGAGAGAGAAAAAGAGAGAGAGAGAGAAACGCAGACGAAAGGCCAGCATGAACAGTTAGTGCTGAAGCTTGCTGTGAAAGCAATAACTGAAGATACACAGATGAATTTGAGTGTGTGCTGTAAACCTTTTCTTTCTGTTATTATCCTCAATTGTTTTTTTCCATTTTTATCATTTCCATTTCCATCCACTAGCAAGGACCCTCACAATATGTTATTTAAGAATTAGTCACAGTATAAATATTAGGGGTGGGAATCGTTTACTATCTCACGATTCGATTCGATTCCGATTTTGGGGGCCACGATTCGATTCAAAATCGATTTTTGATTCAAAACGATTTGAATTATAAAAATTTCTGCTTCTGGCTTATGAATCTTATTGAAAAAAAACCCTCCATAATATACACTGGTCCTGGAGCAGGTAATGTGTTACAAAAACAATAAAATGTGCAGGAATGTGGGTCCTCAGTGACAGAGGAATCACTGGGATATCACAATGACGTTAATGAACAATAAATAAATAATAAATAACACTGCTTTATTACCAGGCTACTAGCGGTGGTGTGTAGGTGACGCTGCTGGGCTGATGTGATGATAGCAGTGGAGCGCTAAAGTTCAGGAGCAGCTGCTGATTAACTAGTTAATTTAAGGTGGTTGTATTTCTTCAGAAAGGGGGCAGGAGGTGGAGAAATTAATTCATATTGTCCATTCCTTAATTCCTCTGTGATGAGGAGCTGAAATGAGCTCTGATTAGCTTATTGTATTTTTCCGTTCCGCCTTAAATGCTGCAGCCCGCTGCCACCTGTAGCGTTATTTAAGGTGGAACTGGAAAGTTAGCTAGTTAGCTAGCTAACAGTTACTGAAACTAACTACTAGCGATCTTTTTTATGCTTGTTATGAAGCATTCTGCCATAAAACATTGAAACTACACGTTAATCTAATGTAATATAGTGCTTGTTCTGCCATCTTACCGGTGATTCTCAAACACCTACGCTCTGTGTGTGTCTGGAAGATCTCCGTTTGAAAGGACAAGCGCTATCCCCAGGGTTGCCAGGTCCAACAAAAATACCCAGCCCAAAATCAGTCTAAAACCCTCCCCTCAGAATCGATTTTGGGACATTTTAAATCGATTCTGAATCGTAGTAAATGAGAATCAAGATTCTTATGTGAATCGATTTTTTGGCACACCTCTAATAAATATATATATTTATTATAAATATATATATATCACTTAAAATCCTTAAATTTTAAGCGCTAACCGTGCGCTAACCGTGACTAGCGCTGCTGCACAACGCTAAAATACTAGCAAATCTAAGGTTACTGTAAATAAACGGAAGCGCTTTTCTCACCCAAATAAACATTTTTCAGGAGAGAAATCTGTGTAGATTAACATCCAGCACATATATATATATATATATATATATATATATATATATTACAGTTGTTTACACCGGCTGAATTAGAAGTGACACATAGCGACACCCCTGTTCCTTACTAGTGTAACATAATGTGCTTTATAATCCAGTGAGCCTTTTTTTAATGACAATACAAAAAATCACTTTTTTTAAGACAATTAAACTATTTTTATATATCGGTGACATATCAGTTTTATTAAGCAATGCAAACACAGCGTCACTACTGCTTAAATCAGAAGATAGATTACCATTACGCTCATACAAATCTAAACCTTCAGGACAATCATTCCTTCTTTTTTCTTCTTTATCTTTTTATATTTTGTTTTATTAAACTGGTACTTGAACATTGTTCACAAACACAATCTGTGTTTAAAGCTAATAACTCCAATTAAACTAAATACTTAAATATAAATTAAATATCATTGGGTTGATCTTAAATGTATTCTTTTATTTGACATTTAAATATCCATTACCCAATCCATTATCCAATACCCACTACATCATCACCACATCACCACAACAACCACATCACCACATCATCACCAATCATCACCACATCACCACAACAACCACATCACCACATCATCACCAATCATCACCACATCACCACAACAACCACATCACCACATCATCACTACATCATCACAACAACCACATCACCACATCATCACCACATCACCACAACATCATCACCACCACATCACCACAACAACTACATCACCACAACATCGCCACTACATCATCACCACATCATCACCACATCACCACCACCACATCACCACCACCACATCACCACCACCACATCATCACCACCACATCATCACCACCACATCATCACCACCACATCATCACCACCACATCATCACCACAACAACCACATCACCGCTACATCACCACAACATCGCCACTACATCATCACCACCACATCATCACCACCACATCATCACCACCACATCATCACCACATCATCACCACTACATCATCACCACCACATCATCACCACCACATCATCACCACCACATCATCACCACCACATCATCACCACAACAACCACATCACCGCTACATCACCACAACATCGCCACTACATCATCACCACCACATCATCACTACATCATCACCACCACATCACCACCACATCATCACCACCACATCATCACCACCACATCATCACCACCACATCATCACCACAACAACCACATCATCACCACAACAACCACATCACCGCTACATCACCACAACATCGCCACTACATCATCACCACCACATCATCACTACATCATCACCACCACATCACCACCACATCACCACCACATCATCACCACCACATCATCACCACAACAACCACATCATCACCACAACAACCACATCATCACCACAACAACCACATCACCGCTACATCACCACAACATCGCCACTACATCATCACCACCACATCATCACTACATCATCACCACCACATCACCACCACATCATCACCACCACATCACCACCACATCACCACCACATCACCACCACTACATAAGACAAGACCATTACATTACTATTCTTAAAGCACTGCAGTTGTTCGTATTGATCCAGTTACTTTCTCTGATGTCTGAAGAGTCTAAGCTTGCAGAATTGACCTCACACACACACACACACACACACACACACGTACACACACACGTACACACACACGTACACACACACGTACACACACACGTACACACACACGTACACACACACGTACACACACACGTACACACACGTACGTACACACACGTACGTACACACACACACGTACACTTACCTATAGATGCTTATATGGGGAGACATAGGTCTGTTGAGTCGAGTATTTTTGGCCCAGAATTTGTTCATTTCCTCTTGCGCTGAAGTTCCCATGGGAACAGCACTGTGTGCACACACACACACACACACACACACAAAACAAACACACACACAAAACAAACACACACACACAAAACAAACACACACACACAAAACAAACACACACACACGAGTTAAAAGGGCAAATATAGCACAATATAGATATATCTTATAGATAAAACTGTAATACAGAAAAGAAACAAACACAAAACCTGAAGCATTTTAACTCCTTCTTTACTGCAAACATTAAAAGGAAATAAAATTTGATAAAAGTACAAAATTAGACATAAAACTAACTATTGCCCGTGCTAAACTTTAGACAGGGAGGGAATATTTACACCCACTTCCTGTCTAGAACTGTCTTCTGGATTTATTTTTTTTTTGTCAGCAGCATGTTAAAGTCTGCCTACACGCAGTCTGACGGGGCTTCGGCTCTGTTAGACTAGAAATTCAACAGTCTGAGGAAAAGACTCTCCATCTTCATCAACATCAATTGTCTAAAAAAGTTCAAACCATTTACGTGTTTAATAAAACAGCTTCTGAAGTGGAGGCACAGCAACCAATAAAAACAGGGACGGGGGGAGGCACCAGGCCTGTCATGATAACTGTTTTTGTTTGGATGAGATATTGTCCCAAATAAAATTGCGATGAACAATCTTATTAAGACTTTATTTTAAGACCATGCATTGTCACTTAAACTATTATATAACAGCATAAAATAGCAATGACATCCAGCTGAAATGCAATTCATTTTAGTTTACCGTATTTTTGGCACTATAACACGCACTTGAAATCCTTTAATTTTCCCAAAAATTGGCAGTGTGTCTTATAATCCGGTGCTCCTTATGTATGAATTCTATCAGTCAGGCATTAAAGAGCAGAGTTTCAGTTTAGTTCTCTAGCACTGAGACTGGAGCAGCATTAGCATTAGCTGCTAACCCTGCTAAGCATTAGCTATTTTGTCGTTCAGAGGTGCGTATAACAGACTGTAGTGTGTGTTTACTGTGTTAAAGCAAGCTACGTGGGACAAACCACCAGCTGATAGCACCCTGGCTTACTGGAACACTCAGCTGTTATTGGGATTAGCCGCAAATGCTAACGCTAATGATCCAGCCTTAGTGCTGGAGAAATTTGGGAATCTAAATTTACTGTAAATAAACAGGTTTCAGGAGAGAAATCTGTGTAGATTAACATCTTGTGCTTGTTTAACTTTAAAGAAAAAAAAAAAAAAAGAATTACAGTTTTGTTTACTTAGTTTAGCTTAACTTAACTTAGTTAACTGAACTGAATTTGGATTTGACCTTAAGTTTTAGTTATCATTTTGTGGACAATAGTTGTGATAGTTTTTCGGACATCCTTATAACATATTATGGCATAGCATAGATTTTGGTTGTCCTGGTTCTGCACTGACTTCCACAGTTCCCCTTAATAATCCCCTTAAATTCTGAGATGGAAGCACGTTATCTTTTTGCAGAGCACCAATCTTTTCATGGTAAAAGTTAAGACTTCATGCATGACATGACGCACTTAATCACAGAATGAGGATTCACACACTTAATATTTACACTTCCTCAGTCTCTAATGTGTTTGTTTGATTGTTTACCACTCTTTCAGGTAACAGTCAGGCTTAGCTTAGTTATGTCATGTAGCTAACTAAGTTATCCTGCTACCAGCAACAGGGTCCAGCAGTTTAAACTCAAAAACACACAGCAATCTACAATACAAAGATTCAGAGAATACTTACTGCCTGTAGAACACGCTGAACTGCGTCCGTGAGGAACACAGCCCCTGCCGGGCCAGTGACCTGGTGTAAAAAAAGAGAGAGAGAACAAATACTTTACTGCTTTTATTCAGTGAACCAGCCATCAAACAGATTGGTGCTGTACAGCGCCGGTCCCAGCAGACTGTTCAGAGATAGCTTTAATCTGCTATCTGAGAGAAATGTCCTTGTACCTCTTGTCTTACTGGACAGTACTGAACTTTGATTTACTACAGAGCTCCCGAGAAAACGTCATGTACTACCAACCACAGAGGAGAAAGCCGTGTACAGTGTAGTATCGTTCATGCTCTATTACTGCTGCTAAATTCTGCTGAATCAGAGAAATAATGAGCAGTTAAACCCAGAGCTGTCCTGCACTGTGCTCCTCCAAACGGTGTTAGGTTCAATGGAGCTTTTAAAACCATTCCTGTGCTGTACTTTACTGTAAAGACCAAGTAACACTTTTTCAGACAGAAAATACACAATAATGCCATTTTAGTTTAGTTTAGACCTTCTCTCATCATTTCCACTCTTTGTTTTTCTCTGCTCCCTGTCCACATCCTGCTCTCTTCTGTGTTCTGTTTGATCTGTAACCATAACAACTAAGCTCTAATTGACCAAAAATATGCAGAAACAAAACAAATCTCAAGCCTTAATAAAAAAAAACATCTGCCATCTGGGGTACAGTTGGGTTATTAGTGTACTGCGTGGTCTAATAAGGAAATAATGTTTGTCATCTCAGTTTAAATAAGATAAGAGTGATTAAAAGTGAGAAATCTGATGTAACATTTGTTTTCAGTCATTTAACATAAACAGAATAGTACAACGGGAAAAGACTAGGCCTCATTTCTCAAACCCCAAGTCAGAGCAGGGGGTCAACAACATAGTATAATCAAATCTAGCTAGGCCATATTTTAACACTGAATATCGTAGAATTGTTTTACGTTATATATCTATACGTGGCGTAAAATACCAATACATTTATTGAAAAGACTTTCTAAAAGTACTGCTTTATTACTCTACAAGGTGGCGCTACTTAAATCATTCGGAAATTAAGTCACGATAGGTCGACTGCCCGGAGAACTATCTGTACTGTGTGGAGTTTAATAATCTATCTGTGCACTTCTCACTGAACTTCTCAGTGCCTTGTTTTAAATGTTAGAACCCTCAGAATTCTACAAAGTCTATTCACACTGAATTTCTTCTTTACATTCTGTGAAACTCAAACCTATGAATTCATAATTCCTGGTATTTATGAGTATTTTATCTTCTTCAGTAACACAGATGGTGTGAAATATTGTACAGAAGATTGTGTTTTGTACTGTGTTTAATATTAATCTAATGGCTTTAATGGAGTAACGCACCTGGAAAGTGTAGCTGTAGCACACTTGCTATTAGCAACTCACAAATGACTTAGCCTTTAGCCTCCCTGAGAAGTTTAGCTCTGACTGGAAACAGAGAGAGCGCAGAAACCCAGTTCATTCATTCACTTGTACTGTCTTTCGCTCTCTCTCTCTCTCTCTCACACCCGCCTTCTGTTATGTTATTTATTTATTTTTAATATCGCCCCAGTAAAAGGGATATCGCTCGACACAATTCACAAGATTCCACAGATGCACTTAAAGATGCCCTGATTTTTGCTGTCTCCACCCTCAGCTCAAAAAAAGGCAAAAAGGAGAGCACTGTGTGATGTATGGGTTTAGAGACAGGGCAGGAGAGTGAGCTGATTGGCTGAACTGCAGTGAGACCCAGATGGTTGGACATCAGCGGGGTCTGTATATTGTGCTGTGTCTGTCGTACCAAAGTACATAGAAACACCATGCTCACCTTTAGCACAGTTGAACCTGAGAGGGCGCTGCAGAGGCAGAAATTACCACAATATTTTTTCTTTTTTTTAATTGTTAGGAAATGTTTATAAATATTTTAAGCAGGACGGGAATGTTCCATTACTTAAAAAGAAACATTTTGAGCCATTAATAAAAAAATATATATAGTTTAGAGATTAGTGCCTCTTTAAGGTTGTAGCTATCTATACAGGAAAGTTCTGTGAACCAACAAACTAACTAAAACAAGACTGCCCAATTTTGTGAGAGTATATCAGAGAGAATAGTGAGTGGATTAAATCTACAGGACTGAGAGTCTGGTTGGAATAAAGGAACCAAGGAGCTTCTAAACAGAAACAGAGCGGAGCTGAAAGTTCAGAGACTGTCAATGTCAAACTGAGGAACCAAAACTAGAGTTCAGACTGAATTATCTCTAAAAAATAATATATAAAGTTCTCTACAGGTCTCTATATGATGAAGGACAGACTGTAGATTAGGGTTCAGACCTGGAACAAGCTTTTATTTTGATTATTAACCTTTAGTAAGACAGAGCGAACAATCAGAGCTAACTTTAGACCACAGAGTTAGTTTTCTGAGGTAAAACTGAATCTTTATCTAATTGTTGTGATATTTCTCCAGCAGCAGAGGTTATCTAACACACAGCAGAGTTAATATAAGCCACAGAATCAGCTCCTCTAACCGTCAGTATTAGTGTTAATCAGCACTGTTTATATCAGTTACATAACTAATAGCGCAGACTGCCGGCCCAGCTAGCGGCTAGCGGCTAACGGCTAACAGCAGCTCCCAGTCTAACAGCGGACAGCGGATATAAGCGCCTCTCCCGCTTTAAGAGCCCGGTATCCGCGGATATCAGCGCCTCAGACCCCCTCCCTGACCCGCAGCAGGAGCTCCGCTGAGATAATAACACAGAGACACACAGAAAAACACAGAGAAACACAGGGTACAGGAGTCACTCAGCACTGACCTTAAAACCAACGCCATGTTTCCACTGAGGACAGGAAGTGACGCAGCGGATCCAGTAGACCATGGAGCGCTGATCTACAAACCATCCGGACCGGAAACACGTGAGGTGATCAGAGTCTCAGATTAACTCTAACAGTGTTTGTAAATCAAATAAATCATTATTATGTACAGACCGCTATATCACATGTATTCACCACCACACACCTGAACTCTTATAATGCATTTAATTAAAGATCTCCTGAATGATAAATAGTAAAACACTCACATCAATTAATCAATCAACCTTTATTTAAACTCAGAGTACACTTAGGGTGGCCCTCATTTACAGTGTAGCCAAGCCAATACACAGAGAAGGGATTGTCAAAGAAAAAGAATAAATAAATAAAAAGACATAAGATATTTAAAAATAAGAAATACAACAAATAAGATAAAAAAATAAGAATTTAGTAGGACAAAGCTAATAAAAACTACAGATGAATAAATAAAACTATGAACATACTAAAACAATAAAAAAAAAGAAAAAAAAAAAAGAAACTATTGCAGGAAGGTTAAAAGACAGCTAAAACAAACCAACATGTTAAAAAGTTAACTAAAAATAAATAAGACAAAAAGAAACTCAAAAACATACCAAAAATCCTTAAAACATTTAAATGAATAAATAAATGAATACATAAATAAAATGAACTATAACAATGGCAGACTGTCTATTTTTTTTTTTATTATTCTGTGGCACCAGTGAACTGAGCTTTAGAGTTTCCTGTAGTGAAGTCTGTCTGCTTCTTATGTCTGTGTTATTCTCAGGTCTGTGTTTCATTCCCAGTGTTTTTCCACTCACCTGTGTTCATTCGTAGCTCCGCCCCTTCGTCCCAGGTGTTTCCTGTTCCCTGTGTGTGTGCACCTCTATTTAAGGTCCGTGTTCCATTTCCCCGGTGTCGATCCTTGTACGTTTATCGTCTGTCAGTGCTCCATGTTTTCCCCAGTTTCCTCAGTCCAGTTTTCAGTAAATCCCTGTGTATTTTGTATTTGTTTTCGTTAATAAATCCCTTTTTGTTTGCATTTGCGTCCGCCTCCGCGTCCTCCCTGCACCCGCACCTGACATTCAGTAAAAACTCTCGGTCCCTAAAGGGTGATCCAGTCACTGGAGTAAGTCTGATATGAGTCTAAAACATTTGGAAAATATTTGTGTATATGTGCTGTCAATCCAAGTTTCCCACCACTTTCCTGCTATTTTAAAAATGTTTATAAATCTATGGCCTGATAATCACAATATAGCAAATTAACAAATCACACTGTGTAGTGATTCAGCCCCTTTTCTCTGAGTGCAACCAATTACACTCAGAAGTTGCCTGATGACTGCTAATGACTAAAAAGACTCCACCTGTGTGTTTAATCTAATCTCAGCACAAATACAGCTGCTCTGTGATGGCCTCAGAGGCTGGTTTAGAGAATATTGGGGAGTAAACAGCACCATGAAGTCCAAAGAACTCACCAAAAAGGTCAGAAATAAGGTTGTGGAGAAGTTGAGAAGTTTAAAGCATCTCACAGAGCACTGTTTAATCCATTAATCGAAATGGGAAAGAGTATGGCACAACTGAGACTAAATGTTCAGGCCGAACAAAGAGAGAACTGATCAGAGATGCAGCCAAGAGGACCATGGTGACTCTGGATGAAATGCAGAGATCCACAGCTCAGGTGGGGAAATCTGCCCACAGGACAACTATTAGTGGTGCACTGCACAAATGTGGTGTTTATGGAAGAGTGGCAAGAAGAAAACCATTGCTAAAAAAAACATAAAAAGTCCCATTTGCAGTTTACTAGAAACTATGTTGGGACACAGCTAACTTGTGAAAGAAGCTGCTGTGGTCAGATGAGACCAAAATCGAACTTTTTGGCCAAAATGCAAAACGCTATGTGTGGGGGAGAATTGACATATAGTTGACATTTAACATAATGGTGGCAGCATCATGCTGTGGGGCTGTTTCCCTCCTTCGGCAGGGATAGGGAAGCTGGTCAGAGTTCATGGGAAGATGGATGGAGATAAAAACAGTGCAATATTGAGACTGAGAAGGAGATTCACCTTCCAGCAAGACAATGACCCTAAACATAAAGCCAGAGCTACAGGGGAATGATTTAAAACAAAACATATTCATGTGTGAAAATGGCCCAGTCAAATTCTAGACCTAAACCCAATCCAGAATCTGTGGCAAGACCTGAAAATTGCTGAAAATTTACTAACGCTCTCCATCT